>NC_059670.1:21604642-21879550 GCF_905147105.1 Pieris brassicae
AAGGAAAACGTTAAAGGGTCAACTTAATTTGATAGTCATATAAAACATATAAGAAATATTATCGAGGATATAATAGAATTTCCATAGCAGTGAAACAAATTTATCAGACGATTAAAAAAAACCATCGCCAAGTTGCTTTCGATTAAACTTAGCAAGGATAATATATTATGTAAACTTAAGCAATATGATGCATAATACATGGAAAGGCGCACTCAATCAATTTGAATTCCTGCCAACCCGTTTTCTTTTGCGAAATAACAGGGGCAGTTAAAAGGGCAGTTGACTGGCTGTGACTTGACATTTTCAATTACGAAAATGTTCAATAATCGAACCGAATATATGCGATAGTTAACGCAAACCTCTCTGCTACAAGTAACTTAAAGACACCTTTCAATCTTCGTTCTAGTCGTTTTAATTGAGCTGGCTTTCCTCTAATGTACTGTACACATTCGATATAAAAATGAGAACTTAGACAGGTATATTTTTGAAACTTATCATTTTTTTAAATCACAGTTATGATTTATATAAGCGGATCTCAAAGTATCTTATCATACAATGCAATCTATGAAGCAAAGATAACTTATAGCTTTGAGTCGAAGGCATTGGGCGGAAATGGAATTCTAGGCCGAGGGGAATGACGTCAGAGTGGGGGGGACCTAATGACGTGTCTTTCAGAATGGCTGTTAGTTTCACCCACTTTGGGTGTAGACCTATTTAGCATTTATCTCTTAAGCCTGATGTGGCTTTTACTGTCAACATTTTAACGCCTTAAGTTGTTTGGTAGTTGTAGTTGGTTGCAACAGCTTTGAAGTTAAATCGTTAAAAGTGGTAGTATTATTCTAATTGAAGGATTGATAATGCAAGTAAAAGCATGACGTCACAGATAAGATTTCCATAATATGTCTCCAAAGTGCTACAAGACCACAATCAAGTAATAAATTATCATAAAGTTATGTTTTATCACTTTAAACTCGAAATACATACTTGTACAACCATATTCTTTAAGAAAATAAAAATAAAAATGTTTTCAATCAAATTTAACTATATAAAGTACATAATAATATATGTGTATATATGTAGTCCTTTATAAAATGATATGATGTCATAATCCTTGAGGCAATGACATCAGCTTACGTAACTATAAGGTAATCGTCGATGCCCTCGTTTTGCGTTGCTTCAGGCCCAATGTATGTATTATATATATATATATATATATATATATATATATATATGTATTTTAAGCCTCTATATAATAATGCCGGTGGAAAAATGTTTATCACCAATTTTTTGTGACTTTTTGTGGAAACGTTACTAACGAACTCGTACAATTAAGTTATTAATAATGAACAACGTCATCTATTAATCAATAAATTATATCGAAGTGTAATTGATATGTTATTACTTCAATGTCAATTACGGGTTAATAAATGATGCTTAGCGGTTATACGACAACATTATATACAATTCCTTACAAATTCGAATTCAAAGCTAACTGTTTGAACCTAGCAATTTTTTGCACTTCACAAAGCAACATATTGACTGTCTGCCTTAAAGTATTTTTTATAGCCGTATAAGCCCATCTTGCAGGGTGGAACCCTGAAAGACCAGTTCAAAACCAGGTTAGTGACCCTGATAGAGATTTAATATGACAACGTTTAGATCTCGATAGAAGCGGAATGGAACGAGGTTACACAAATCGAATTAGTGACAATGCCGTTACATAGTGCGTGAAATAATTATTATGATTATGAAAAAAAGCTGACCCTCACGTCTTCAGCTTCAATTGGATGTGATCAACTTGTAATAAATTCATTCCAAGTAAAAACCTTGAAGGGCTGTTATAAAAATTTAAAAATTGTTATTCCGCTACATACACATAAAATAACTTTATAATAATGTCATTTTATTTATTTAGGCTATCGAAAAGTCTAGTCAGTAAAGCCTTTAACCAAAATATTAGTTTAGCATAGCCACGGCATAAGTTGGTTTAGGTTACTATGTGCATCCAAGGCGCAGTCTATAAGCCTATAATAATGTAGGGCTTCCCGGATTCACTCGTACAAGTGTAGTAATCATGATTGTTTATCTGTTTGGACATTTTAGAAAGATCTAAAATTTTAATATAATTGGATTCTTTTCCTTTCCTTACAAGTTGCATTGATTGTCGGCTTGGACATGTAATAAAACTTATGAATGTAGGCATAAACCTGGCCTTAACATATATAAAACCTTGGAAGAAATATATTCTATTTTAATCCCTGTACTACGCTACATATAGCTATGGGCAACTGATAATGGTTTAGTTGTTAATCTTTTATGAAACTTTTATACATCATGTATATTGTCTTACTGAAATAATGTTTACATTTACTCTTACTTAATATATTATATGGTAATTTAAGTTTCATTTAAATACAAACAATTAACACCGTGAACAATAATTGTCTTTAGTTCGTTCGTTCAAGTTTTATTACGTGATTAATTAAAATTAACCTTTATAGATCTCTCAAATGTATACATTAGTGTAATATTTTAATTATAAAATAAAAAACCCTTTAAGCGTATAACAGAATTCATTAAAATGCATTTGTCATACAATTCTAATATAGATTTAGGAATTGAAAAATAGATGGCGAGCGGTTGGCATGAAATTGAATGTCTGATGTACATTGTGCGGCGGCCTCGTCTTGCTCTGATGGACGCAAATGGTTGATACATTTATGGAATTAGGGTAAATCAAGACCATTGGTTTCTTATATTGTCTCAGTGTTAAACAACATGGACATAAGACAGAACTTTCCATCTTTAGTCGAAGTATCTGCTGATCAGTATACCTACAGTGTAAGAATTTGGATATATTATGTAAATCAATTATAATAGGTAAATTAATATAAAAGCGTGAACTGTTACGCGTCTTGAACTAAATTTTATCATTGATGTTATCAAAATAAAAAAAAAATCCAAATTTACCAAGGGTAGGCCAGCTACTTGTTTATCACTTCGAAATTGATTCAAATATAAGTTATTCTAATTTCGATAAAGATAACAAATTGCTTTGGGTGATATTTATCTAAAATAGATTATAACATATTAATATATATATAGATTCATAGATATTTTAAGGAGTTCAATTAATTAATATTAGTAAAAACATGAAAATGTAACCTAAGCTTTATATGTAGACATTCTTAAATAGTTAGATTAAGTTTCATTGAGGGCCAGAATTCCTTATTTCAATTGGTACAAGGACTACCTGATTCGACATGACACCATCTTTGTCATTAATTGCTAACGAGGAAAACATAAATGTTTATAATTAACATTGATAATGTAACTGGATCTATTTTAAAAAGTGATTGTTAGAATTCACAATGTATTAAGTAAAAATAATTTATCTTAAAATACGAACACAACAATAGTCATACTTGTTTCGACTCAGTTCTTACATTATTATTTAACATAGTGACGTAGAATATATTATGACTTTATATATATATATATATATATATATATAATTTTATCGATTTTAGTAAATTTCAAATAAATATTAGCAACACACAAATGTACATAATATTCTTAACAAACATAGTAATAATGAAAATGTATAAATAGTAGATTAAACGAATATAAAAAATCCCTGTGGCGGTACAGATTCTGTCTTTAAATATATTCTGACTTTTGCTCACTTGGCTTGGCTGATTATGCAGTTTTTTGTAATCATCTTGTGTACCATTTTCGTTGCAACAAAATTATTGCAACGGATTTATTAAAAGTAAATAGCTAATAATTTCGTTAATTTCGTTGGCTTAACACATACGTGATGGTGTGATAATTGTATAAAATTTTTTTTTTTTCAATTATTAATGATGTGTGATATTCGATTACAAGAAAATGGCTTGGCTCAGTTACAAATTAATTAATTTCGACCTGAATGAATTCATAAAATGTTAAATATTATAATTTCAATGGACTGCCACTCAAAAAACGTCACATATTGAATTATACCATTTAAAAAGATGATAAATGAATATGTAAGGCCCGTAATGGTATACGCGGCATTGGCAGCGTGCCATAACAAAAATGCAGCCGAGTACGCCTGCATACTATTTTGTTAAGATCATTTCTCGTGAAAAGCGTCGGGGCTCATCTATCAACACGTCAAAAGGTAAGTAAGGTAAGTGCATTTTTAAAGTCATATCTCACAGTCTGGTCTATTCAAATGGAAATTAACATTAACGTGAATGAAAAGCCCGTAACGAACGAACGAGTCGAAAATAATCTAATCCATTTAATAACCAAAATTGAAAAATAACAATTAGATTGACTGGCTAATCAGTGGAGGTTAGAATACACAATTGGAATTCATGATGAGATCAGACTTATGTCACTTGTATGAACAAGATTTGAATTCACAAGGTTTACGACGCTGAGTGTCCAATGATGTAATGTTTTTGGAAAGCCAATGTTTAGTAGCAGATAAAACAGTCCGCAGTAAAAGAATGAGCTGATGTGACCATGTATATGATAACAATGTTGTAAGGGGAAATCAGATAACAAATTTAAAATATATATATATATATATATATTATAGACTTTAATCTTAACTTTATCATACTATCATATACCTACGAAATCTAGTAAAAAGTAGTTTTCTCAAGTAAAACAAAATTCACAATCCGCTATCACAATACGAACTTGGCCTACATATAAAGTTTGATCGATGCCTTCGTACGACCCTGTGGAAATTAACTCGATGTTATCAGCAGATACCCCACTTTTCAAAAGAAATGTAAAATCTTATTATTAAAGTAATTTAGGCAACAGCAATTGGGTAAATCGCTAATATTCCATTACAGAAAAATACAATATGCCAAAAAGATGCAAAACCTTTTTTATTTTTTCGACTGCTTCGATCTTATTAATAAAAGCCTACCTAATTCGTTCTAATTAAAATTACGACATGGCTTATTCTCAAGAGTTTGTAAATACAATGGTGTAAACAGGGGCATACATTTTTACTTCCTTAAACATTTATTCACCTATAAGCGGTTAATTTCTTACAAATATTACGGCGTAAACTGTTATCATTAATTCTACAGCTATGCCAGTATATGTCACATACAGATTACTTGTAGGAACACTGTTATGTTAGAATTGACACGGCTTGGGACGATAACGAATGTATTGTGAACGAATCCGCGCGTGAAGTTAGTTGAAGTAATAAAGCAGTGTTAATCTGGTTTCTATAGCATTAATGAAACATTAATACGGTTTTAGTGGCGATTTTCATTGGAATCGTAATTTAACCGCCAGCCACACGCCACTGCTTTACGACAATAACATTAGTTTTTCTTTTAATTTAGGTCAATCACTACACATTGTAAAGTTATCTGTGGAACAACTTCATGGCGTTCCTGTTTAACAACTATACTACTTGGCTAGGACCCAAAATGGGTCCCAACTTTAAAATAAATGAAATTTAATTCGGCTTATAAAATCACGTTTAAAGTAGCCAAGGCAAACGCAAAAACAATAGATGTTAGAACTGTTATTAATTAGATTTTTTTACGCTAAGTCCATTCGATCATTGCAAACATAGTACAAAAAAAAACGTAAATAACGTTTTCAAACGCATACGGAAAAGCCACTGATTAATCCAAGCCTTTCAATATGATTTTCGTATCGCGAACGAGAACGGTTCAGTGAACTTGGATCGATAGAGCGAGCGAACGTTTGAATGATCAAATTTTCACGCGAACCGAAATATCTAATTTGGGCACGAGAGTTCGTTTGATTATCTCCGTTCATTTTAGAGATCAAAGTAATTCGTTGTTTTATTCATTTCGATACGTCATGTCTAAACAGAGCCTTGATAGAAACGGTTTTGTTGAGTTTCAATTTGTTGCCTCATGATAATATGAGAAATTAACAAGTGTTTCTGTCATCGAAAAGATATTATAATTTTTTCTCCGAGTATACTATTTATATTCACAGATAACATCTTTTTTTTGTGAAGTCTAATCCACAGCAATAATGTTCGACGTACCCTCAGACATTATCGTGTCATCATGTCACGATGGCTATCACCAACTACTATGGAGCCCTGATCAATCCACTAGATTAAGCTTCAACTCGTTTACGATAGGAAAATATATTTTCTAAAATGCCAGCGTGTTTTAAGTCTGACAATAAGCGTAAAACCGAAAGTTTTGTTAAAGATTAAGACTACTAATAAACAGATTTAGTTTTTTTTTACAAAAAGGAATTAATATAAAAATGAGTTATTTTTTGTAATAGTATATATATACTACTATTACAAAAATACATAGCCGTTAATATGGTGAAATGTAATGGGTATTGAATTTGTTGAATACGCATCTTCTCGTTGGTGCAACCTGGTTAAGACTGTTATGACTCAATATCCCATTTCACTGCATATCAATGAATTAAGTTTACCTGCCAATCAAGACAGTATGGAACAAACATAACTTACGGTAATTAATATCCCGAGAGAGAGAATTTAAAAAAAAGTATTGTTAAACGAAACTGATGTATTACAGATACTAAAAGTTAAACCAATATCAGATCCGATAATAATTAGGAATCAAAAATTCCTTATGACAAAATGATGAATGAACCTTACAGCAATTTTTCACTTACAATAGTTCCAACACGGACAGAACATTCATTTGTATAATGAAGAGCAAGGCCGCAATAAGGGAAATGTACCTCAGTATGAATTTTAAATTTTTAAAACAAATTATCGATTAAATGATCGAAATATTCGAATTATCATCGTGGTTATAAGGAGAGTCGACTTGGATATATCCAGCGCACGTGCAAAATCAAATTTGGAGCAAGACAAATCTCAACAAAAACTAGAATAAAGTAAAAAAGTTTATTTAAAAGTGTCGAGCTACGTGAAATAACAGTTGTAATAACGAACAACAAAACAAGCCGACTACGGTACTGTAAAAACTCGAAAACTTTTTCTAACAACTTTAAACAAACTCGAATAACTAAAACGACAACTCCTACTATACTGATATGTATACAAAATACTTTGAAAAATTTATTTTTCTACTTGATAATGTGTAAGTTCAAATAGATACGTGACACATACGTGTAATAGATTATTTTTATTATATATATATATACAGAATATATATATACCATACATCAGGAGTCAAGCGCTGAAAGTTTACGAACTTAGTGCCATTTTTGACATTTGGCAAAAGTTTAGAATTAATTGTAAATCGCGAATTGTATAAGTTTAGTTCATTAACAAAGTCTCGAAACTGAAGTTATACATCTCTTTGAACGGGAATACATAATTAGCTCGTATTTGAGTGAGCGAATTTTAGAACACCCTTGAGTCTGAATATGTGAATATCGTGGTAAATATATACAAGCTTTCGGAAAAGGTGGCAGGTAGGTATGTGAGCTTATACAGACACGTAGAGATTTAAATGTACTTCCTACCATAGAAAGAGGCGAACATTAGCTATTTCAATCAATGCAAGCAGCTTTTGTAATCAACTAATACGTTATACTAAATGGACTCTATTGTATGAAACTGGAATCAATCGCTCGTTAATTAATATTGAAATAAATTACGAAACTCATGAAAAGGGATTCACAAAATTTTCGCTGTGAAATTAACAACTATGTCATAATAAAAACACTCTACCTTGGCTTCTGGAGTGTGGATGTTGTAGTCTATTTTGAATAGCTGATCGGCCAGTTATAATTATGTTACTTACCATCCGTGGGTGAGGTGTAAAGTTTCTTGCAGAGTTCCTGTGGGCCGCCGAGCGCGTTGATCTTAGCTATTCCTTCCGCGCCGCGCGTCTCCATCAGCTCGCGCAGCTGCCGCAGCGTCACCCCATATTGGGCGGGCCGCCCCTCCACCGTCGCCATGGTGCCGGGCCCGCGGCGCCTGCCGCCACCACGCCCGACCACCCACTAGATCTGGAACAATTTATATACGTTATTAACTGGATTGTAGAAAAAACCATCTTTGCTTCTTCCAACTCTTCCTCAAGATCCATAATACGCACACATTGCCACACGTCTGTGTGATATTCCATTTCTTAAGACGTACGCCTTTAATCAAAACATTCGCTTCTTCATGTTATATTTCATTAATTACATTAATCATCCTAAAGTAATAAAACGGTAACTTAACTAAGTAATACGGGTAACGTTTATTTGTCAACCCTCCTACACGTCAATAAGAATTATGAAAAACGTCAAATTGAAGGCTATTCGATAGGAGGCACTCATGAAGAGTAAACAACATGACAAGCATTGACCTCTAAGCGACAAGAAAGGCACAACGTTGTTAGGTTAGGATAATAGATTTGGATTTTATTTTCGCTTCGACAAAAATATCTTGAAACCTAAAATACTAATATATTCATCAATTATTATGTAAATATTTTCATGCCGCGCTAATTATACCAGCTTTATTATTCATTCCACTCGGCTATCGATGGAATAATCACCACAATAAAACCTTACAGCAATTATTCTACACCCTTGGTTAAGTCAGTTAACTTATTTGAATGCTTAAAGTTGAGGCAACTAAAACTTGGAATTCAAATGAAGCGAACTTGTTCTAATACTCTTAAAACTTACTAAGGTATTTCCGGCTCTGCAAACTTTGCATGCGGCTAAAATCGCATGGGAATGCATGCGACTGAGTCAAATATATTAAACCAATTTTTGATATTCCATGAAGCAGTAAGTTGACACAATTAAGCTTTGATATCTTTGTTGAAAAAAAAACAAACAATTATAATAAATATTTTTTTATTATTATTACAACAAACCTGCCCTAACACACGCGTTTACTAAAAGATTTTTACTTATTAAAATTAATAAACTACTACAAATTCCATGGAGATCGCTAGTTTCAAGTTGAGTCAAATCTATTTGAATCTGCTTAAATTGGCCGAGCAGTGTCTGCGTTTCATGAAAATCTAACCAACTCCAGCACGTCCTGTTGACGGCATGTAAATAATTCATGAGCCACTCTGAACCACCGCAATCCAATACTGGATCCAAGTTCGGTTCATTTCAATGCCTTATAACTTTGTAAAAGGAAACAGAAATGTTGGCAAACAAATGAAATATAGAAAACCTATCAAAAATATATGCAGGTATAGTATTAGATTCATAAGTTACACGAACCAGTTTAAGACAGCAAAATAATGTCACAGCAGCAAATAAAATCTGCTAGGTTAATATTATAAATTGACAGATATAAACAAATGATTTTTTTTAAATAATATTATAAACTTTGTACTTTGATAACACAAATATGTAGATCCCTTGAGAGGAACCCGATATTTAAAAAGACTACTGTGCTCAATTACTAACGATAATTAGTAGATTCCTCTCGTGAGGGAGACAATCATGTTCGCAACGTGCCAACTTTGGCCCGCTACTATTGACCTATAAACCTATTTATCACGCGAAAACGAATTTACATCTTTGACAGCTCAGCGTCAATGTATTTATCACATCATCAATGGGTATGCTTTTTCAAAAAAAATCATATAAAATAATGAATGGTTGAATAGTTCCACCTTTTTATCGTCCTATGTATATTTAGATTAATCATAAGTTGCATGTGTCGTGTGAAATATAATGGATAATGAACATTTCATATTCTTTATTTCACTAGAGATGTGAGCTGCTTATTATTGACCAATCGATTTAAAACTATTCTCAATAGAACATTCCGTACATTATGGTACATACAAAAGGCAATGCACAAATAGAAGACAGTTTATAATCTTTTATTGTCGGTTTCAGCCACAAATCACTGATTCTCCGATGTTTTTCCGCTGAAAATACCGGGAATTCCGAACTCGACATGATTAATTTGGTAACCTGCAGCACATTGACAATGAATGGCTTTTCAACGTGAATTTGTGAAATTCCATTTATAAGTACGAATATTGATTGTCAAAATATTTAGAAAATATTTGTATATTTGCTTACTGCAAGTTTTTATCTTCCTGTCTACGCCCTTGATTTGAGAACTGACAGTAAACGCAGAATTGGAAGCATTTCATATACATTAAGTTTTTTGACGTTACATTATGTTAGCTTAATGAATAAATGTTTTTGATTTTTTTTTGAATATTATTATTATACTATATAATTTATTATACAATTACATTTTAATTATTTAATTATAAATAACAGTGAAGTGTGCACGTGTGTAAATATATTTTCCTAAATATTACGCAAGTAAATAATCAAAATTTAGTTTATATTTAATTCTTTTCTTATGGAAAATATTATTAAGTTAATGCGCAATCAGCTGATATTTTAAACTTTGATCTTGTGCATTCAAGCAACCTAAAGTCAGCATGATAGAGCGTACGATCGCGTGACAAGAACGCCTTAACCACACCTAGACAATTTTTTACCACCTCACTACGAAACCAGCAAATGAAAAATGTGTCCATAAGTGTCAGATCAGCAAGTATATTTGTATGACTGGCTTAATATGACACTCAGCTAAAAAAATATTTTGTAACTAACTAGGTAACTCCCTCGACATTGCGCTCAGACCCCGGCTGTGCATCAAGAAATTCCATGAGCACAATTAACGCGTACGAAGAAGTCAATCACGATAAGTAACACTTGTCAAAAATAGGAAAATACAGTGATTGGACTGGACTATAGGAACGTTGCGTTATAGGAATATTGTGTTGCTTCAAAATTTTAATTAGAAAAACTTGCATAATAATAAATGAAAAAAAAATAGGGCCTCCGGAGCTGAATAGGAAGCTCCAAGGTGTAAAGGTGTATCTTGAATCAAATAGACCAAGTTAAACGCAGTCGATAATCAATAGCTAACTCTGCTTTTATTGGAGGCGAGAACTTGTAACGAGATCACAGTTAGTACAAACTGACAGAGGAGTTTACTGAATAGATCCTGAAGTTAAGGTTAGTTTAAACTTAAGTAATACTTTAAGCGGTAAGTTAAATACAACAACTATGGATACTGAGGAGATTAATTGCGATGCTTGGTACCACGATAAATGGTACCAAGCATATGATATAATTAATTAATCCACATTCATTTTAATTATTGATTAATACAGGAATTACGAGCTTTCAAATACTATTCAATATTTCATATCATGTCAAATAACATGTTTGTAATGTAAAAAAAACTTTTGAAATAAATACAAAACCATCGTACACAACTCAGTATCTGTGATAGACAGTGGCCTGATTAGGTCTCTTGGGAAGCGCTAAGTGCGGTTAGAGTGCTCAGAACGAACTATTCTACTAGACGAGTTTTATATACATTTTATAGTGAATTTTATTAATCCTTCATTTTATATAAATAACATTAGTGTTTCAGTACAACATCCTACTTTGTTCACGTATCAAGATAGCAAGCCTACTTACAATGAACTGTGAAGTAATAATGTTAGCTCTGTTGCAAATCAAAGTACCATCACCAAATTTCATAACTAAACCTCAAGGGTTACATTGAAAGACAATGAACTTGGATTGCATCCAAGTCCCAATCGAATGGCTATAAAACTATGAGGGTAAATCTAAAAAACTTTCAGCCAGCCATCTTTCATGAAAAACGTTTCATACTATCCGATAAATACTGTTTCACTTGAGTACGTTGATGGAACTTTATAAATAATTAAGTAAAGAAAAAAAAATGAATACTCCAGTCATATAAATCAACAAAATAAAATCAAAAGACAGACCAAACTCTAGGTTCACAGAAACAATGAATTGTGTCTAAAATTATCTACAAGAAACCAAGGGTATCTAAACGTACGCAGGCACAACTAGTATAATTTTCCTGTCCTGCTATCCTGGCAATTTAATCGAAAATCTATTTCGCGTCGTCAAAGAGATTTATCAGGTTATTTCGAGCTAAAGCCGCAGACTACGAGATAGTCTGATAAGCGATCACATCGCGTGGCACCGACTCCTATCGAGTTTTTATATCCTGTCTCGTTTAACATACGTTTACTCGATTACATAGCCTGTAGGGTTAGTAAGCAATAAAATATATCAAAGGTAAGGGATTTAAACTTAAATCAACGTGCCACATACAATAAAATAAAGAATTGGCAAGAAGGTTGAATAACGCTGATATCGTATTCAGTTCATGCGCTGCCATTCGCTAATCATACTATATTGTGGCTCAACTGACACAATAAACCAACCAATAAATCTCTTCGACAACTGTTATGAACAAATATCGATACTTTGATACATTACTGTAACTTGTTCTTCGACTAAAAATCGTTAAGTTTATTTATACTTTTAACAGTCAAAACCGTTTACGACAACATCGTTTAGAATAACATACCAGTTATATTGGGCAAAATCAAAGGTTCCGGCTGCTAAACTTAATTAAGCTTAAAACTACTTAAACATGAATAATAATAGTCATTCATATAAAGAATTCATGTGTTTTAGACGAAACGAAACAACAAACAAAATTAAAATTGAAATGGTATATATTGAAGATAAAACACAGTTTAAATTGTTAGCATTTATATGTAGTTGGTTTTCCTTTTAAGCCGTCAATTTAGTAAAGAAAGCTAACTGGAATTCAGTCACCGTGGTTCCACACTCCATATACGTGAAGTTATAAATCAAAGCACGTATCAAGTGGAAAATCTAGTTGGTAAAGTATGCGTTGGTAAAGTATAAAAAGCACACCCATAGATGGAATACACCGGAACTACTCCATGTTAAAGGCTTTTTAAGTATCTTAACTAAGGGTTATTGAAATTTTCATCTTTGTAAAATAACTTCAGTTTAGTTTTTTGAATGTTTTTCCAAATTGTGGTAAACAAATTGTATCAGGAAATTAAGCCGTTTTACTCTTAAGTAACTTTGTTTGACTGAAATATCAAACAAAGGGGTATGCAATGAAGGAGTTAGATTAATGAGTTAAGCTGATAAATCTTTGGACCAAACGCTTGCCAAGATAACCATCTAATTCGCTTCAAGTTCGTTAAAAGTTTGACGAGCAACTTTATGTTACCGCTTAGGTCTTATCGATGTATAAGCAGATTCATGAACTAGTTTCTTAGAACGTACAGTACCTATTTAAGATGATAAGGCAAGAACATTTGTATGCCTTGTAAAATATAAATACTGTAAAATGTGAACACTATATTACGCTTAACACTAAGCAACCGTCACAACTGTGTACTGATTCGCTCTCATTTTAGACATATTACGACATCAGTTTTCAGTATTTCTGACAGACGAATGAATTATTAATTTATATATTCATAAATAAGTAAATTTAAAAATCAAAAATTTAAATAATCAGTAATGTAATCAACTTTATCAATGTTTAACATTATCTCGCATTCAATGTTTTTCGTATATCAGACACACCCAGAGGTCGTGCTATTTATTTCGAAGTATCATGAACAAATTATGAAAAAGTATTGTTGCAAAAAAGTGGTAAACTACAATTACTCGAATTAACTTTGCAGTGGAAATACAACATTAAATTGTATAAATTTTTATTTTCTTTTGTTGGAAACACCCCTCACTTAAACAATGGCGCTCTTGGGAGCTGCCCCGAATGTTGGTAAATAAAAAGGCACCGTGTTGGTGAATAGGTTGAAATGGTACTGAGAACTGAAATGTCTATATTATCTTCATTTATGATATATTAGAGATTTTAATCTAATTATTTGAACAGATTGAACGGTTTAGTAAGTTGGTGGTTAATTTTAATAAACGAACTAACTTAACACGCGTAAAACCATAGTTATTGTAGAGGATTCTTTGTGTGGTTTATGTAGATAAATCGAGAAGTTGGTAAGGATGATAATTTCTATATTATTAACTACTCAAGATTAAATAAAATCCAGGTGTTATTTCCAAGGCCTTCAAAATATATAGAATATTAACGAACTTTTCTGCCTGTCTTACTTACTGTTATAATATAATTTAGATATAAGCCCTTCGTGCTAATTCACCACTACGCCTTACTGAGCTATGGAGGCATTATGACGGCATAATCTATATTTTTCATTAGTATTCCAAGTGAGCGCCACTAATGTATTCTGACCACAAAGAGTGACGCCAACACGAGGATAACTCAACTGGAATTTGTTTAGTCGAGTGAATAAATTCACTTTAGCATTTCCTTAAAGAAATTTATTTGAAAAATATTCTTACTCCAAAGAGAATTATAACAAGAAAAATATACAATTATCTTGCGCTCGATCGTTTAATGTCGTTTTTTACTTAGAATGTGTATGTCAACTATTTTCACGTACCAAATATATCATTTAACGACAACTGACATCACTTTAAACCCTCACGGAAGCTAAATATCATTCTACATTCTGTATTAAGAAGTACTGGAGTAAGCTCAAAAAATCATATTTGAGAAGCAAGACTATGAAATCTTCAAAGCGAATGATTTCTCTTCTAATTAAAGTATCTATAACTGAATTTAGAAAAATTTAATCAATAATTAATACTAATGTTGGCGGGTTGCCCAGCTTACCGCAAAAAGCCTGAAAATATATGCAAAGAATGCACAAACACTCCAAACAATCTTTTGTTATCAAAGCAAGTCATTACAGATTCCCTGCGCCCTAAACCAACCAAATCTACATATTTTACATTGAGTTTTTTCCCTACAGAGCTGTCACTTTTTTTTTTTCCCTTTCTTGGCCTGCACGGTTTGTGCGTCAGCCATGCAAAAAAGTTAGGAAGTGTGTTATTAGATTTATTTTATTGGTTTGGAAATTGGATCGGAATTTTGAAAAGGATCAGATAAATTAGGTATATAATAAGTACATAAATGATTATAATTTTATATTGTTATGATAAATGAAACTGGCTAAAATTCTATATACATCAATATTTATATTAGATAGAAGGATAGAGATTGAAGTAGGAAAAGGAATTTTAATGGACAAAAGCTGTCACTTTTTACCTTGTGCAATTTAAAAGAAGAATCCTATTAAATGTCAGATTTCCTCTTTGATGATTGACTCCGCTTTCGTTGTAAAGTACATATATTGAATTGCAACTGAAAGTCGGTTTAGTATTAAGAAATTTCTTGAATAAAAACATGTTCATAGTTAAAATTTCAATTACGAGAGAAGAGCACTAAATAATGTCACCTGCAATACCACGACACAACAGCTTGTGGAAGCTTAATTACATTTAATTGAAATCAAAGCAAACACGAGCATGGAGGACAGCAAGCCTAGCTTTCTAATTAAGTGGTGTGATACATAATTCGTATGAGCGTCGCCCAGTCTGTGTTACGTGAAGCATGGAAATTGAATTTAAACTGTACCACATGCAATCAAAATCCAGTGTTTTAAAGCCCAACAAAAAGCGATTTGAATTTGGATGACACAAAGAGACTTAATTTATATGTATATATATTCCTAGTCCAGCCATAATTTCTGTTACAAATGAAAATGCATTTTTTTTTAATGTATCCTTTGGGTTTTATACAGACCTTTAATCTGTCTGGTCACGAATCTTTGGTTTTACGCCCTGTTTCCAAGGGTAATTTCGCCACTGCTTGCTACAAATATTTTTTAAGCGACTCAATGTCGCCGCGTGATAATTTGGAGTATAAATGGTTGTGGTCTGGGCTAGATGAGGGCGAGTCTTCAGCTTTTATAAAGCCTGGAATTTTTTGGTTTCACGCCAGCCTGGGGTTGGTTCATGCCATGTGACCAGGCTTAGTATCCTGCTGAAAAGTCCACGGTATATTTTTAAAAAGTGTATTGCTGAGAGGTTTCACAACATGATCCAAGAGATCAAACGATATGTATCTTGATAGACTTTGGGTGAAGTTTTCACTCCACTTTCACAAAAATGTAGTTTTTGTGACTCGTTGATAAGACACGCTCACCATCACCTTTCCGACCACTTCAACCGCTTCATTAGCACCTACGCATCGCGACAGAAGGCCTTTTGATCGTTCCACTCTCTTTTGTAATTGTAAAGATTGACTTAAGGCATGTCCTCTATATCGAAGATAAGCACCGAGCTTCAGGTCTTGTTTAAAATACGCGACCTAGCAGGAATCTGAAATTTCTCGCGATAAGATTTGTTGCTTCCTAATGGGGTTTCGACGAATTCTAGCAGTCTCTTAACACCAGTAACAGCATTTGTGGTTCTAACAGCACGCGGCCGCCCCGCTCTTTTTAGGTCTTCGACAGACGAAGTGTTCTTGTATCTATTGATAGTACGATATACGAACATACAGCTTTTGAAGTGTCTGGTATCATATGATCGACAGCTCTATACCCACTTTGTGCAAGGCGATCGCTGCAATTCTATTTTCTTCAACCCCTCATTCCAATTTGACAATAAACACGAAAAAATAAATGAAAAGGCGCAAAATCAAAAGGAAGTTTTTAAAATAATATACGTGTTCCACATTCAAAATAATTAAAAAGTAGAAAAAAAGAAAAGTTTTTATGTAACAGTATTAATGGCCAGACTAGTTATATTTATATATTATTTAACACACTCGAAAGATCGTGTTGTTTTAAATCAAATTAATGTTTTGAAAGCATGAATTCTTTAATAATTTTTGCTTGGAAGTTTGAATTTCTGTTTAAAATAGGGCACAGAAACTGCAATCGGTTGTGAGTGGCATCAATGGGTCACAGTGACGTCAGATTGGACGTCCAATATCAATCTGACGGATTGACGGATGCGGGCAACAATAAAAGAAAGTTTTTACAGCTATTATAGTTATTAAGTAACATATACGATATTTATTGTCAAGAGGTTTAAACCCCTCCTAACGCTGAATTTGGTAGCGCTAATAAAACTGCTTTAATATTGTTTTAAAAGTTGAGAGGTATTATGTAATCAGTATTGTGATATACGTACCACGAGTGCGTAGCGCACCCGTCTTTCCGCCGCGGGGTATGGCTCCCTATTATGCAGGTGGCGACCTGAAAATCAAAAAACATTATTCAAATACTGCTAACTGTTATATCATTTATTTACGACGCATCCGCTTTATAATTCGCCTTATAATCCGCAACCTACCACAACGGAGGCAGTGAAATTGGTGACCAGAGAATATATTTAGTATCAATACTTAATATTGATGTGGAAGAGTGTGGTAGTCCTGATCAATGTCATGAAAAATAAATCAATGAAATGGATGGTAAAACGTGACCATTTCCCTATCGTTTATACATTATAGTTGAGCGTAAGTTAAGTTCCTTATTCTATTGTTTGCCATCGCTATATGTACGTTTAGGCGCACATCAAGTGAGGAAAAAACGCCCACGCCAGAACAAATAGTCAATTAGGGCGGCGTCTTGCTACTCGTAAATATTTGGATTGTGCCAGACTAGTCAATAACTTCTTGGGCCTTAAAATTATTCTTTACTAGTATCTAATCAGTGCTTCTAACTTCAAAATTTAAGCTTAATTAAATTTAAGTATTATGTTTTCGGCTATTATCGTATAAAACTGAAGTGGTGTGGTCACTTTGATATGAAAGAACAATTAGGTTTATTAAAGGCTGTAGCGCCACCCACGCCTAAGTTATAAACACCTGCGCCGAGTAAAAAGCGATCTTATAAGCGATATAGATTTTTTTTAGTCACACTAAACAGACCAGAATTACATGTTCTGTCAACATGAGACCTACTTTAAAATTATTAAAGGTAATATTTTAGATTAAACACCGAAAAGTTAGTGTATAATATTATTTGTAACAGAAGTGATTTAAATAACAAAGTAATATGTTGAACCGATATAATGTCTTTAATTAAAATTATATAAGACAGTTTTTAATCTCACCTGAGATTTTACTCTACTGTCTTAGAAAGAAACTGAACTCACGAACGGTCACGCACAAACTGTTGTTAAAATTTAACCGAATATTAAGATAAATTTGTACACGTAGGTTTATTACCCACTGGCATTGAAAGTAACACTAATCAAATACGACAAAGGCGCATTTTTATCACTGACTATTTATCACAAAGATAACTATATGAATCTTAATTAATTCCTACAGTTATTTATTTTAGCCGCAACGTTATAAATATAAAAGCCCTGTGTTTGCAGTAGTTTCATAAACTACCTTGAAGGTGAAAATGTCTCATTTTGAGATTGTTCAACTGTTTTTTATTAGTAAAAGTAGCGAACCAGACAGACGTTGCCCTATCTTAACTTTGAATATTAATTTCGAATTGGTATAATTAACTAAACAATATTTCAGAAACAAAGTGTTTATTATTTTTATTATATTTTTTTTTGTTTTTCTGGCGCGTATATAAATAGTTTTGTTGGTATACCGACACGAGAACAGGCGACATTTAAGTGGCCATGTGAAAAACATGGATTTTCAACATTAATGCCACAAACAATTAGCGAGTGTAATTATTTTATACGTATTTTATCAATATAATAACTCCGATCGAAGCATTTGTTTTAAACGATATTCATTCTTCTTACACCCTCTTTGACGATATTTGCAGCACGCATTCTGCCAATGTAATGTCAAACGCCATAAAAAAAGTTTGAATTGTAGAAGCGATAGCAGTATTTTGTTAGAGTAAGACTCTAAAAAGAGACCGTATCAATATCCAATAGGTTTATGACATACGGAAGTCACACTTAGTGCTATGTGACGATTAAGAATCTTGGACCGTATCTCCTCGTAAAAGATAAAGCTAACGACAGCCTGAACCATAAAGACTTGCCTTGTTATGTTGAATAAACTATACTTAATTTAATAATTTGATAATATTTTAAATTACAATAAGAGGAAACTGCGATAGTTATTCTAGTAATTGAAATAATTATCTATACAGTAATGAGGTAAAAAAAACAAAATTTACTACTAACTTAACATAGACAATAATACCGAAACTAATACGACGAATCTTTTTAACGCAAAACGCATAGTGCATTGGTTATAACTATCCGTACTATGTAAAAATACATATATACTACTGAATCCATTTAACAATTAAAACTCTACTAGGAATTATTTATTGAGAAAGTTTTATAAGAACTTAAGCGAACTTCCCTTTCTTCGTTCATCTGGCGATAACCAAACCAATTCATCTAAGTGGCCTCTTCCGTTTCGATTTGACGCGTCTCAATTCATTTGTAATGGACATTTGCTTCAATGGTTTTGTGTCTCTCGAGTCCATAAGAGTCTATAAGAACATCCTGAGACATTTACTATTGATGCCTTCAACTTTGTTGAATGAAATCACCTTAGTACAAAACACACAGCAAAACACATTCTTTTAGTTTGTCACTTGACCTAAGGGTCTAATGCTAAGGTACTCAGCATTCTGGTTTTTTTATTAACATTTTAACCCCACCGATTCTCCTAAAGGCGTTTAGAGGCAATTGACAAACTTCTTTGCGAACAATTATGATGAAGATCTACTCGATATATTTCGTTTAGATTTTCATACACTCAATATATGGACTATATAACATAGTTGAAGTGATAATACTTGCGCATTTATATTGCATTATTATAACTAAATGTACCAACAAATTGACTCATAGTTCCCCATATCACCAGCCAACATAATCGAGCAGATTACGCCCACCACAATGAATTAAAATGATATTTTGATGGACAACTGAATGCTATTATTGTTTTACGGTCATCTGTTCTCGTGGGCTGTGATGTCATTGTATACTTAGAAATGAACTCTCAATTTCTATAGCTATTTAGTTTACTCTTTTTTTATAATTGACATAAATTATTTACACGACCTATTGATCGTCACGCAAGAGCCAAGTTGTAAGGCAGTTAAGGAAGGTTTGATAAAGCAATTTATTATACATTAAAATAGCGAATATTTTTAATATTCGGAAAATAACACGAAAATTGTAACTATCGTTCACGTTTTTATCGAGTGTTTGGTCATGAAAAAGTTCATAGAAACGAATTACTCTATTTCCTAGCAATGCTACAATCCTGACTTTATTGCTCACTACTT
The DNA here is from genome assembly GCF_905147105.1 of Pieris brassicae. NCBI lineage: Eukaryota > Metazoa > Arthropoda > Insecta > Lepidoptera > Pieridae > Pieris > Pieris brassicae. The sequence continues at coordinate 21,624,655 of NC_059670.1, forward strand.
ACTAGTGTACTAGTGACCAAACAGTTACGTTATGAAGTCTATGAATAGTTGTATAAAGACGTGAATCCATAGACCATAGTGCTTCGTCTATAATAAATAAAAGTATAGACTAGAAGAATTAAAGCTGAAAAAAGGACTATTACGAGTAAAGGCGCAGTAGGTAATAATTTCTTAAAGCTCATGACAAAATTAATATCGGAACCCAACAGTATTGGCAAACAAAAATTTACAAGATTAGGCGGAAGCGGAAATTACAATATCGATATCGTTACGCAACGCACACATAGCAACCGTTATTTATATGGTATGATCGATTAACGTTACCAGTAAAGTATAGAGTGCTCCTTGCAGTCAACCTAAAGGGTTAATAAAAATGTTACCTTAAATGTATATATATATAAATCAGGATTATATATATAAAAATTTATTATAAATAAATCGTACAAATTATTATTTGCCAGATATTAACCCCATTTTCAATTACACATTTACCTATAGCCAGAAGGTAAGGAAATGTAGAAAGATTAGAATTGTACACAACTTGCCAGTTCCTCGATGGAATGTCGTATTATATTTCAATACATTTGCCAGTTCCTTTTAAGAATAGTATTCATCAATCTTCGAGGACCAATCAATACTCAAAGTATCGAATTCAGGACTCTGGAGCAAACAATGTATTCGATGTGACCTTCCACGGCAAATCGACGAGAATCGATTCTGAGACGAATTCGGGCTGAGTCAGACCGCCTCTCTTGGCTCGATATATAATTATTTCGCGTCTAGACAACCGGCGGCAACCCGGCGCCGTCCATGGTAATATAACGATGCTGCAGTGACACATGACTATAATGAAAGCAGGACACAGATGTCGCACTCTTTCAGCGAAGAAAACCACAAATTTCCAGAAGTGGAACTGGAGGACACACCCTACTGTTGTATAATGGTAGGATGTGCTTATTTCATACTTTCTGTAACAACTAAAAGAGCATACACCATATGCAGCGATTCATTTTTTATTTTTATATCAAAAATCTAAATAAGCACAGAAATATCATGTTCTTCTTTTAGGTTAGGATTTCAAGTGGACTCCAGATAAATAAGTGGGGTCTTTGCGAATTTAATTAAAAGCGAAGTTGGCATACCTGAAGGAACGTCGAGTACAGGGGAAGAGTGAGGACGGAAAATTAGTGCTGGTTTTTGAACCGTCCCTTATCTCCATATCACAACACGAGCATCTAATTGTCCACTAAAGAGCGCACATCGCTCGTCATCAATCCTTTCACAAAACTAATTTATTACTGAATTCGTTTGACACTTGAGTCATAATTGCTTGTGAATTTCGCGGCACCAGGGGGTCACACATATTATGGAGTAGTAGCGGGCACACGTGCTATCGGCAGAGAGGGACGGATTCACTGAACGTCCTTGGCGCGCGGGAGGAGGGGGCGCCTGCGGCATCAGACGTTTCAATCATCCCTGGAGGGAGGGCGACGACGATATCGCGGCCTGCGCTGGCAAGAGCGAGATGCGCAATGCCGTGCTATTGACCGGCTTGCAGACCACGCCCACCCGGGCAAGGGGGTGCTCCGATCCTCCAAGTGAAAATCGAACGTCGGCCCGGGCAGACGCGATTCAGCATCTGCATCAAGGTTACATAGGAATTATTCTGCACTTCCTGTAATTCACTCTGACTTGCGATACAGATCTTTAAACTGGGTATAAAGGCTTTAGTAAGTAGGTCAGATCATTGCTTGCAGCTCTGAATAAAATAATTACCGTTAAATACAGTCTTACTTGTAAGTTCCGCGCTGTGCTGCCTCGGCCAGCCCCTACAATGTAATACTCGAACTTTGAAATGCGACACCAGCGTGTAACCTTCGAAACATTTACGCAACCTATAAAATCTAAAGCATTCATGCTGAACCACTTCATTCAATAGTACAACCTCGATCAATACGGAAATATATGTTTAATTAGTACACCCTGTCACGTCATACTAAAATATGTTAGTGACATAGGAGATAAGCGAGCGTTACAATTCACATTTCCCTTTGAAATTACCAGGGCTACACTCAACATAATTCATTCCATTTAGGATCCCTGCTGCAGCGATTTAATCTTCTTAAAGCGAGACCCGTTCTGTATCTTGCCTCCTAATCGCGTCTAAAAATGATACGCCTTTGCCAAAGATGCGAGACCATAAATGGAATGACGGCAACCAATTTTCTTTCTTTTTAAACGTATCGAAAAAAGTAGTCAACATTTTTTTCGTTACGTAACGTTTATCCGTTCTCTGAAGCCACGATATTGAGTAAATTACGAAAAGACTATTCTAGGCTAGAGTAAAATAAGAAAAGTGAGAAAAGATTATTTCATGAAATTCATGCCAAGAAAGCAAGGTCAATTACTAAGCCATTAGTGGAAACAGAACTATGCAGACCTAATTGATAAACATAGTAGCGTAAAACTCCGCCTAGCACGATGACGTAACGCATCGTAATTCTATGAAGTTCATACACACCCCTTTCGGGAATCGGATGTTGATGTTATTACTAAAGCATTAAAGAAAATATTGAAACTATAAAATATCTACTTCTACAGTCTGCTGCTGGTGAAGACAGTACTTAATATGAGCTTTATATTTAAAAAGAATCCACATGAATTAAAAAGATTCAGCTCAAATCTTCGAGCTGAGGCCATATCAACACGCGCTGTATGAGATACAACATGAGTAAATACCCGTCAAACGAGTGTAAACTTGGCATCGAATGAAGTCGATTGCTATGCACTGCTGATTGTTCTTGCAATGCTACGTCTAAACACTTGAAAGCCCATATTTTAGTTCAAATTAATTTGTTAAAATGCCACAATCGTATCTCGTTTGGCGACAGCTCTTTTAAGTCTATTTGAAGCTATTTTCACTCAGGGACGTTTTATACAATGTCAATAAGTACAAAATAGTATTACAAAAGAGGTCGATTTTCATTATACGTAACTGACCATAAATGCGACAAATGACAAAATAGTGAAATCACAGTTTTGACATACGCAAATTACTTGGCAATGTAGCCAGACTGAAAGTCCAATTATCCTTTGCTTGTTTTATAAACTGACATCCCCAGACATAGGGAATCCTAATGGACATATGGACTTTTACCACGAAATGTATAATAGTTCTAATGTAGATTGCTTTGAAAATACCCCCAGGTACTTGAGTACATTAACACGAATTACAGTTTTAGCATACAGCTACATTTATGTACAGCACTACTGTCGAAATGCAAAGGGCTTTAGACAGAATAGAACAGAGAGGCAGACGATTGTAAATTGTGAAGGTATTTATAAGAAGAGGAACTAACCCTTTTTTTAGAATCTCAATCGGAGAAAATGTTTGTAACAAGCGTAAACTCTGCGAGAAATAATAATTTCTTCAAAGTTAGGGGATTCTTTTCACACATATTGCTTTTGTATCGGGACTTATATGTTGAGATTTTGTATGTTGCTTATTTCATTCAACAATTACGTTCCTACAATATTTATCAGTGTAAAGATGTAGCAGTAAAAAAATGTAAAATTAAAAAAAAATGGCTTTAAAAAAAGTATAAACCCCTCGTCACGAAGGGTTTTGAGTTCTTAAAATTGGGCAATTCATTTGCGCCCTTTTGGATAAGCCCCTTATAATTAATTCGCATCATTAAATCGCATACATCATGCACGATGACACGACACTTTGAGCCTGTGGCTTTTGAATTTATACCTTTTTCAATCTTTTTCGATAAATATTATATAGAAAATATTATTCTGTGTGTATTCTACTCATACTAATCCGTAATAACACGGTAAGTGCATGTTAAAATTAAGTTTAAAAATGCTATTACTTACAGTAAAAGATTATAATCGAAATTGACAGGACACATTATGAGAGAAGACAAAGATAAATGCGACGGAATGGCTTCCTCGCTATGACAAAAGAAAACGAGGAAGACTAATAAAATGATGGTAAGATTATATAAGAAGAGCAGCTGGCCCGATGTAGAGGGGAAACTCTTAGAGGAGGCCTATGTCCAATGACAAGCTGCAAAGAAATTAACCGGTTTGCCAGTGAAATATTAGTGCCAGTGTTTATTAATTATTAGTACTTCACAATTTTATATACTCATATAATAATTTACAGCAATAGAGGCTATTATTATTATAAGTGTATCTAAGTATTAATGAGGGTGGATTTTTTTTAAAGCCCCACTACGTAACTGCAGTAAAATAACAAAAATGCAATTATCTAATCCATATGGTATAGACTGTTGGTCTAATCTAATCTTAAATAATAAAATAAGTTCGAAGCATGTGGATCGGCCACATTGATTTTCCGTCCATAGATACAAAACTTGGCTTAACCTTTCACCTCTTCTTTAATAAAGTAGAAAAACATTTATTCAACATAAAATAACTGAGAAATACAGACAAAACCGTTTATGCAACTGTGTAAAGATATAACCAGTTCTAAAAATTACCTATAGGATCTAAGCCAAAATATATATGTAGATGTATATATATAATTATATAAATATTTTATAATGTAAGAGCAGATTAATAAATGAATTTTTTTCACATTCAATGTTTGGTTTGGTACCCACATATTATCCGGCAGAAGGCTTTTCCCGATTACTCATTTTCCGTCTGCCCAAAAGAGTAAAGAAGTTACCCTGAAGTTAGGGACATAGAATCCCAGACCTTTTAAAAGAAAAGCCTCTTTACAGTGAGGGCACGAGAAACAAAAAAAAGAATACACGACCATACTAGTTTCCCTCTTACCGTATAGAAACAATGTTTCAACAATGTTTGACCCTGATACATAAATTAATATTATCATAATAAATATTAAATAGCTTCCGATGTCGCTTCCTTCCTAAGCACATTTGGGTTTTTATTAGCATATTGTTATATGACTAAGAGTTGAATTTTGCTCGTTAAATTGGTTCGAATTGGATTGTTCCTCAATTGATTCTATGCTATTTTTAATGGTACTACTATAAAAGGAAGTTAAAACTTAGTAGGAGATTTTCAATTCCTTTTAGAATCTATTCTCAATCTAATATATATATATATATGTATAAACCATCAGACGTATAGAAGAGGTGGATTTAATATCATTTTATATAAATAGTAGGTTTACATATTATGGATATTGGCCAATAACAATGTTATCAAGACTTCAATCGCTGACAAGGTTAGTTGCATACAAATATTTACTAATGTTTGTGAAATTAGGTTGAATTATACCTGAGATGTAAAATATCAAACGATGCTAAACAGTTTTTTTTTAATATGTATTTAAGAATAACGAAAGTTTCGCATTTTAATTAAATTTTATTGGATTTGGTAATTGATTATTTATTTTTTAGTGTAATCATTCGGTATGTATGACTATGTATCCAATGTGTAACCGCACCTGTGGTTATTTCTGATTACGGAAATTTTCAAATTAGCAGACTTACGAATTTAACTCAGTTTCAATGTTATATTTAGAAAAAAGTGTTTTTATTTTATCGCAATTTTATTATTGATTTTAAACGTTCCCTATATTATTTAATATAGAGTTACAAAAAAATATACGGACATGAAACAAAATCCATAAAATATTTCCTTTGAAAAAATGGATATTTGCAATTTATTTCCTTTTGTGTTTAATCGTAGACATTTACGAGGTAGGCTTAACATCACGCTTCGGCCAAATTAACACAAGTGAAAACGCCGGACATATAGTATTTAATAAAACTATTACTCATATAGCTTGAAACATCAAATAACTAATGTATTTAATTCCTTAAGTATTATATTTAAACGTGTATTTTAGTTTTATATTGTGTACTTTGTAATAATATTGACGACCTTCAATATTATTGTACAAGACACAACACGCATTTTGCTGGAATGATCTAAGCTTTTTTGAACAAATATTAGTTCTTGGATGAATGTAATTTTAAGTCATTTATTACTATACGAATAGTTTAAATGGCAAGCAATATAACAGTTTTCGGGTTTGATTCCCGAAGCGTCGGACTTCAACATCAATCGATTAAGATTGTCTTATAGTAGAAAAATTTAAACGGAACTGGTAACCATTTGTATAATTATTTACTTTGTGTGAGTTTATTGATCTTTGCGCGCGGAGATAAGCTACTTTATTAGTCATCGTTTTATGCTCCAGAGTCAAATTGAGACTCAGAGCTCACCTCTAACTAGATAAAAATGACATTGCGCTGAAGTTATTGAATAGTGTGTCAGTTCTTCAAAATAACAGATAGCCGTTTGATTAGATTTGAATGCAGATATATATACAGGATGTAACTGTGCAGCTTGGTTAGTCAAGCCTCAAAGGTCTTAAATTTTAGAGGATTTCATTGTTTGGTTAAAGAATTAAATATGGAATTAGCTATAAATATCAACCTCCAACGAACTATGATAACGGCCAGTAACTATAATTAAATAAAACCAAAATTAAATATTATATAAATGGAATATATTCTATTTAAATACAAACATTTCTAGCTTCATATTAAACCACACGTGGTCATAAAATGCAATTGCTTCTCCGCATAAGCCAGCCACTTACTGGGTCATTGTATGCACTTAGAAATAATTCCACGAGAAAATAAATTAAATTATGCAAGTGTTAAATTGCCAGACATTTCTTATGTATGGTTTTTATGTAATATAGCAAGGTTTATATTTATAACCAGAGTGTATAACTAAAAGGAAACTGTTTTGATTATTATTATTATTAATCGATTGCGTAATAGAATTTATGGACTTATTGAGAAACTTGATTATGTAGGTGTATCAATCAAATTTATACTTCTTCTTGTTCTAAGAAAAAACATTAAAAAACAGGGAAAAAATAGGTATTCTAACCTATTTAAATATAAGTAAAAATATTTCTCCTAAAAATCGTTTGCCAAATATTTTTCGACATCGAAACAGACTAAGTGTTTCTATTTTAAATGCTGTTAAAAGTATTTGGATTAAGCTATTTACTGAAAAGCAAAATTGAAATTATATTATATATTTTAACAAGTTTGACTAAGACATACATTGTCTGTTTTACGATTTCGTTAATTTTAAACCTATAACATGAACAGCTCAAACATTGCGACAAGACCATTAAAAAATGTAGTTTTACTTTTCGCAAGTACTTGCTATATTATATAGACTGTTAATTTTAGCGCTACGAGACCATCGATTCTTGCATTTCATTAGCGAGTTGCACGCGAGCTATTTCACACTAAAACCTTCGACTTGTTAACAAGTTAGTGCACTTACCTCCATTCACAGCTTTCGTGCATTCGTAAATACTAGAATAATTTCATTGGAGATACTTGTTTTAGCACATATTACAAATTAAGCTAGATTTTCTTAGCATTGTTTATAAGTAGGAATAACTATATATAATAATAACTAATACAATTATTAAAATATATCTCAAATATTATCGTTTGTGAACGTCACTCGTGAAAGTACGAGAAGATACTTATAAGACATCAATTTTTGTATCACGATGTAAGTTTTATCTGTGTTAACAAACATTTTTAACATACTTGCTACGTGTTCCCCAAACAACTGCTTATATAAATTAATTTCGTGAAATTCTCCTGAATTTCATATTCATCATCTCTCGCCTTGGCGAATTGTTTTAGCCACTGTTTAGACAGCTCGATTGATGTTGAACACGGATGTTTCTCAATGTTTACGCCTTTTAGCTTGCTATAGGTGAGATTAAAAGCTTTGTTCTTCCCGTACCGAATAATTTCTATCGATCTCGAGGGCAAATTTTAACACAATGTAGCTTGTATTAAAAAGTGACTTCTGGAAAACATTTTGCATACATCTAAACATCTCTCATAACATACTTACGAAATTTGTACTGCTGGAACTAACCTGAAAAAGAAAACTTTATTAGATAAATTGCTTTTTATCAAAAAATATAACGGGTCCCAAAATGCAACTGCAGCATTTAATAAGAATTATTTTTATTGAGTTCGGCAGTATTACTTAGAAAATTGCATATATGAAGTACTAATTTATCTATTTATATAAAAGGGCAAAAGTTCTATTAGGCTTTCGGAAATACAGCTTAGTCAACATTCGTAAGACTATGCTTGTGCTTCCGAATGGTAATCAACTCATTATTTATTAAGAACAGAGGCTGATAATAGAATCTAAAATAGTTTCATCTATCGACACAGGTTTATAAACCATAGACTAATCACGCCGCAACAGCGTGAAAAAAATGTAAAACACTTTAGATTTTTCTGAGACATTTAAGTAAAATCTATCTATCTATCTAACTCAGCTTCTTTGTAGTAGGCTAAAAAGCGATAATACAGAGAAAGACAATATATTATAAAAATCCATCAATTTACGACGTATAATTTCCGAGTAAAACTTTGTTGGAAGTCTGTCCAAGCCATGCATTGCTCTTATTAAAACTTTGCCAACGAAATGGTTGTAACTTCTAAGTATGTCACTCCAAATAATGAATTTAATAAAATCGTTAAGTTACAGTTTTTACTGCAGTTTTACGCCAAGTATGATCGTGAGAGCTGGAGACAATTTGAGTAACTGCTTCATTTTGCCACATTAGTAGATAAAGTATAATAGATAGAAAGTTACCTATTGAAGTATACTTTGTGCTCGCATTGTCATCAGTATATGTATTAAGATAGGCAATTAACTCATGTATATGTGAATTTGAATAATCTGATATACTGTTAGTAACGAATCTAAGTAGGTAAAGATTGTCTTTTGTTAACACTCGTTTTTACACATTAAGAAAACACATTTCAATTTAAAATTATGTAAATAATTATAAGTTTATAATAATAATACATAGCTTCAATCCGTTTAAAAAGTGTCTTTAGCAATATTAAAAAAAAGGTCATCATTACCTGTATCTCAATGGCTACCTACTGATATAAAAAATCTATGACGCACACATCATTTACAGTGGTAATTTGACAAGACCAGACAACGCCGAAACTATTGAAACATTAGAAAGGTGTTAAAAACGATATATTGCAAATTATCCTTCAACAGTCTGTAAATTACGATTACGCAACTATGAATCACCTTGATTAGATACAAACATTTAGCATTGGCAAAGTAATCACTAAAGATGAGCCTGATAGTCAGTTTACGCTTTCTTGGTCAAGCGTGGAATTCGCTGTAGGTGGGGCAAAACGAAAGTTATTCACAAAAGTAATTTAAGATTATTATGTTTATATACAGAATGCATTTCAGTCTATTTATATTTATATAAACAAACAACAATTTCCTTTAATTTATTATTTAACTATTGTTATCTTTATTTAATAACCGTCTTGTCAGCGCTCCTTTAATGTAAAATATTAGCCTTATCGTGCAGTATTTTTGATCATAGAGAAACTTTTATAAATTCAAACTACTGATTAAAATAGGAAAAAAAAAATCTTAATGTTTTAATATCAGCAAAATATGATTGCAATAAGCTGTGAATAGTTACAAAGCCGATGCTGCATACAAAATGAAAATATAAATTGGAGCGAACTGAGAGAAAACCACTACAAACAATGCACTTTTTCCTTTTGTACGTACTAAGCCTCGAATGTGCTCTTTGGATGAAATATTATTGTATTCGAATTTCTGTTAGTTTCATTGTCAGGCGAAATATAAGACAATGTGTGTATTTTTTGCTTGACGGTGAGAGGAGTGCCATCTTGCCCGTTCTTGGAACGCCCTTGATTTGACAACTGACATGTCATTGCAAACGTTAATTATGTGACCATATCCCTTCTATACATACTTTTACTTTGTGAACCTAATGTTGAAATTTGCGTACGCGCAAATTATAATGTGATTTTTGTACGACGACGAGGTCATATACATTACGTCACTGAGTTTTTACTATAAACGGTAGGTTGTACTCGAGTCATTCTATTTAAAAGGTCTTGATGATTCATGTATCTGCACGATTCATCGGCGTATTGATAGACAAAAAGTATTTTAAAAATGAAAAATAATGAAAATCAACAAAATAAAGTTTATATCTTTCTTCCTCCTTCTTCCTTTTTGTGAATATGACTCACGCGTGAGCATACTTACAAAAACCGTGATAGGTTTCCGTAAGTAAATAAAATAAGATTCCCACAATCGTTGACATGACTAGATATGGAATTATACAATGAATAAAAAGTACCTATGATAAGGGCGAAGTTATTAAATGTCATTGGAAAAATTTGCTGATCGCATGATCCACTTGGCTCTAAAATTAAGTACACATAAAAATGGAATTTATGAAGCTCAGTTAGCTATATCTGGCCGTGTCTGGTGCGTAGGCGCATGAGTCATACAAGATGGCTGACTACAATCGGTAATTATCGACACGGGAGTTTGTTTGTTGTACGCAAAATATTATCTTGAGCATAACTGTAAACTTCCCATGATGATAGGTCATAAGTTCAACTCTATTTTCCAGTTCTAGTAGCTGCTATAAATATCTCGTAAATCTTCTAAAAGCGTAAGAGAATTCGCGAGCTGAGGAACCGCATGAACCATAAAGAAAATCTAGCATTTTAAGATATATAACTAAACACTTTACACTAATGTTCTCTAAACTATAAAAACTAACTTCGCGGCAATATAATGCCAAAATTGACAACGCTTATCTGGCTTAACGAGCAGAACAAACGCTCCTAGGCGCTTTGATTTGAGTTCAGAAGATATTTTTAAATATAAATAATGTTTAACCGATTTCAACTTATTCTATAAAATAAAGATACATAAAATGTAAAGCAAATTTAACCACCTCAATCTAAAATGTGATTACCCTCAATTGCTCCTAGACGCTATCATAGACCGAGGTCTTAGATTAATTAAAAATGCCGACCCGAATAACCACTCGTTGAGGCACTGATGTCATTTTTCTTAACCCTCGACCTCGCTTATGACTCATAACTATGCTAGGAATAACTATTATCTACATTCATTCATCGCGCGATTATGTATTGGAATGGCTAATGAGTAAATATGCTCGTAAGTTTATGTAATCTCAATATTGGATATATTTCTAACCTTGATATATTTAATTTTCTGTATCTATATAAATATTGAGAATATAACAGAAAGAAACATTACATAGACTGAAATTTCTTTGACAAACCGCTAAGCCTCCCCCGTCGGTAGGAGCTGGCAAGCTCCGATTAATACTTTACGGAACTCTGTCACGGGGTAAAGCCTGGTTTTCGCGACATAATTAAGGTAACAGGGTAGACATAAATAGTTTTAGACATAATAATTATAAACGATAAAAAAATTACAATAACTGTAAAACAAAAGTATGAAATGTGTGTGGTTTTTGAACTGACAAAATCTATTTATTTATTTACCATATTATACATAGTTATGAGGCAATAGGCATCTACCTCGTTATAACAGTATTAATTGATAGCGACATTTAGCAAAAACTACGCTATGCAAAAGAAACAATGATTATACCGATTACAACAACATGTCTGTCTTTCAAAGTAAAAGGGGTGATTTAAAATTTACTATTCAAAGTATTTACTTCTGCTATCTTTAAAAAATTAAATACGATAGGTGAAGTGAAGCTGACAAAGCTACTTCCATCTCTGTCGGTTTCTAGCTTAATGTGCGACAACTGGCGTGGCTATAATGCACTTGACTTGACTTTATTGCCGAATGGTCGGTCCATATTATTGGGCTGCACCTGTGAAAGGTTTGATAAGATGCAGGCTTTGTAAGATTTGAGGATTTAGTATACCGTTTTGTATGGTACTAGCATAACTTTTTGACTTAAAATTTCCTAAGGCGTATAGGATCTTCACCATTACGCCAATTATTGAGTTCGGGAGACTAATAATCGGAATCCTGCAAATAATCTGTCACGTGACGTCACACGGTCTATTCGCGAGCGTGACGCACGCGCAGTGACGATGCTCCTGTCGCGTATATTTATACCTCACTCCTACAGCGTAATTAATACTTGCCGCTTTGCAAGGTCTCCGGGCCACCAGAGGTCCAACCCGATGGGGGTTGTCCGCTCCTACCGAATCCGTGTGCGCGACATAATTTAGTTCGACTTGAAAAGTGAGCCAAGGTAACAGGGGACTAACAGTTTTACATTTGTCTTTATAAGCCACAAAAAAAAATTACATAAATGTGTGTGTGAGTTTTGGACTAACAAAAACTAACTCATTATAACAAGTTTTCATAGTGAGCAAAAACTAAGATTTCCTAAATTTGCTCAATATAAAAAAACACAAAAGTACGAATGTAAAACAAGCTTTATGTTCTGCAGTGCCAAATTGCATGTAATGTGTTGCCAAATAAATCCACTAGTACAGTTCCAGTGGCGTTGCTGGTGCTTGAAGGTATATTGCAATAAATTTAAATAGTAAGTTATAAACGCACATACAATTTTTTTCATATTCGAAATAATACTTTTTAGATTTATGTCGTATATTCTCCTAGACTTGTTAAAATTATAATAATTCTTATAGTCTTAATAATAATATTTTGAAAACAAAGCATTTTTATTATTGACGGTTAATTTAAATTAAGAATATTTACTACACATGAAAAATTACAAACTTATTAAAATCTGTATTTTATCACATTCATTCTTTTGAAATTTTCCAATACTTGTAAATACTAATTTGTCAATTGTTCTATGTATTGTGTGTGTAATTTCTCAGAACTTAACATTTCACTACAACCATTGCAAGGTATGAAAATTAAGTTCATTGACACATTTCATTTCTAAACATTCATTCCAAACAATGTATTAATGATTTTTATATTTCTGATTTTCCCTAGTTAAACATTTGGCATTAAGCAAATGACCCGAGTATATTGCAATTAAAACTTGGAAACTGACAAAGAATTAGAAATGTAGACAATTCATAAATCCTATATTTTTCATACTTTTAAATTGCCATTATAGTGACATGGTATGACCTAAAAATGCAATTATACACCATTCTTACATGAAATAGAGAAGTTTTATTGCCAACATTGAATAGTTAATTGTGGTTGTGATTCTGACATCTATATTATATTTCTGGCAGATTGCCCATTGTTACAAATAAGGTTTCTAGGGGAACAAAAAATGTAGCCTACATTGCTCAGTCAGCTGCTTAATTAAGTGAAGCCACTTATGAGACACTTTGTATGCTCAAGGGTCTTAGTCTTTCATCTTCTGATAATTTTTTCAATTATTTTTAATGTTTTGACAGCTTGAAAAGCAATATAAACATATAATTGTATCCATTAATATTATTTGATAATACAACCACATCAGTCATAAGTTTTTTTATATATATATATATTATTTGACTATTGATTGATATATATTTATTTGATATGCATATAAGCATATATGCTTGTCAAATAATATATATATTCATAAATGTAGAAAAACCAAATAGTCTGAAAGCATTACATAAATTGTTAAAAAAAAAAACTTATGACTGATGTGGTTGTATTATCATGAAATTATACTCCTATTTTATCTTGCACAAAGTATAACATTGTTACGATAGTTGAAGAATTGCCATTACTAAATCTAGTAAGTCATGTTTATAGTAAAAAATATTTCAACACTTTTTAGATAAGCAAGTGTTCAATCCAAAATTATTATATATGTAATAATAACCATAAGCTTTTTAAGTCACTGTAAAGAACATATTAGTATAAAAGAAAGAAAAAATCAAAAAATATATTAAGATAAGGGGATAAATATGTTTTAAATTAAGAATTTAAATACATTATGAAAACAGACATATAAAACTTATCTATATGTAGTAAATTAAGTTGTACTAACCTAGCTATCTACTACTTTCAATAAGAGTAAGTATTTAATAATTTGTTATCTGTAGGAGAAACCTTATTGTATATGTACTCATAACAATCTAAGATGTTTGTAGTACTTATAACAGTTTTATAAATAAACATATCATAATCCAGTTTATTAGCTATATTATTTGGATTTAAGTATTACATACCAAAATAAACCTTGTTGCATTTAAATTGAGGCTATAAAACTTTATTTTACCGTTATGTCATTTGTCATTGAATATTTTGATTTTGTACAAGACAGAATAACCTTAAAATTCAATATTGTAAATTATGCACTAATAATACCTACGCGGCTTGTTCACCAAGCCGGTTTGTCTTGCTTTAGATAATACTCGAGTATTTATTTTTACCCATTACGCACACAGCTGTCTGCCTCTCGCCCGGACAAGGGACAGCGTGATTTTCAACGATTTAATAAATCTTCCTTTACATAACTTCTTATGCTGGTAATACTGTAAAATTTAACCCATTATCATTAATTGCTATATTTGGAACTTCTCTATCCCGGCACAAAATCAACGCTCTAAATAGCCGTGCTCAATGTTTGCGGTATATAGTATTTTGAACGATTTACCCGAATTCTTACCTGTTTCTTTATCGCTAATAGCTTGACACTAGAAAAAGGCACTGGAATACAGTTTGATGATGGAAAAATTCACAAAATCCTGCACTTATACGCAAGAGTACACTTGGGCGTGCAAGCACTTTTTCACAGCCGGCGATGAGTAATACACAGGGTATTGTCGGAACACAAACGGTAAATCTAAAATCACCGAGTACACTTACTTTACTTCTATTTTTCACAGAAAGACTTAATTGAACAGGAACGAAAAAACGCGCCAACTGTCAAACTAAAAAACTACAAGCACCAACACTACGCGCCACCGCGCGGTCCGAGTCCGCTCAACTGACTGACTGACACAGTCCACAGATCACAAATCGCAATTCGCGACTCACAAGACGTCTCTTCGTAACGCCTCTTCGAGTCAAAGCTCACGACTCACGAGTCACGATAATATGATTTATTATATATGATGCTGTAACGATACAACATAATATAGTAGTACTCTTCATTCGATAGACATTTAAGTCAGGTATACATAGCCTTGATAAGCGTTATCTTCATCGCTCTTATACAGCATAATTTGTCGCAATTTGCATAAGACTTATATTTATTTTATAAAATTAAACAGCAGCAACTTTCTTATCACATAATTGACAAAATATTTTACTGACTTTATTCTTATCTATACCTCGTTGCGACAAAATTAGTTAACTACATATATTAATTGAGGCGATAAGTTTATGCGACTAATTTAAAAAGATCGGATTGTAATACAAAATCTCGCATCCGTGATGTCGTTCAAATTTGTGTAGTTTAGACAGGCGGTAGACGCGCATGCGTCAATCGGGGAACGGTCGTACTACGTCAGTGAATGACAAGCTCTGCGTGTATTACGAGATCGATTTTAAAGAAATGTCTTGAGCGGAATAATTGAGCTTTCGTTATGTAGATAATTGATCTTATATTTGGTGTATTTTATGATCTTTGAATAGCGCATGCGAATAATTCCGTTTAAGAATTGAAAGAAGCATAAAGGAAGCGCCATCTAGTGAAGTCGTGTCACAAATATCGATATAAGTATTTGTAGGGTGAAATTCAACTTCGAACTCTTCAAACCACACAAAAATTTAATTCACGAAACTTGTTCTATTCTAGTCAATATATCAACACCACATATTAATAATAATCAAAATTTGGTAATAAATTTAAACATTTTTATTAATATTTAGACTTTGATGCAAATTATGATAAGAGCGTGCGTCAATGCTTTATCAGGAATATACTGAATCAATATTATTATTATCAGGTATCGGCAACTTTTGCTATACAATTAATATATTAATTGAATTATAATTAAGCCAAATGCCAAATTTGGATACCTATATCAAAAACTAAAGTTGAGTGTTGTTACACGCAGACGATATGTTTACTAATTACATATATATTTGATATTTTTAGCACTTAGTGTTGCCATAATAATCAATACTCTATCTTTATTATAATGCATTTAAATGGAGGAAAACTACCATATAAAGTTTAGTTTCCGTCACATCTCTTATGTAAACTTTATATGGCTGATGTTTCTTATCCATGAACTGCAAATTTTTGCTGCATTAATATGTTTTTAAACTATTTTTCTGTTTTTAGTGACCTGTTAACCAATGACTGTT
The DNA here is from genome assembly GCF_905147105.1 of Pieris brassicae. Taxonomy (NCBI): domain Eukaryota; kingdom Metazoa; phylum Arthropoda; class Insecta; order Lepidoptera; family Pieridae; genus Pieris; species Pieris brassicae. Next base: position 21,640,801 of record NC_059670.1, read on the forward strand.
TCCGGCACATAAAACAATTTAGATGTACACTTATAAATGATAATTATCCCATTTATAAGAGGCAGAATATTCAGTGGCTCTATTACGTAATCTGTACATCGTATACAATGTGTTCCATAGGAAATCACATTAAAATGATAACGCACAAGAGCTCAACGATATTAAACGATTTTCAAAATTTAAATTAAATCTGTTTAGCCGTTTGATCAATGTTTTTTCGTTTTTTAAAACAAATAACAAATTATATGTAGTAAAAATACAATGGATAGTTTCCTTTGCCAATTTTTACAAGAGACATTGCCGTTTTGAGTTACATTGTTGTGCGAAAGGAATGGAAATATCTATCTAGCAAAAGACCCCGCGCCAGCCAACCCCCTGACCTGCCCTACTTTGACCTATCAGTCGATTTGTTGCTGTGACCGAAATTTGTTATGTAATTTGTCTACGCGCAGGTGCCTAGCCCTCATGCGCGCATTAATCTTAAGTCATACGAATGAAAAAGTTGTGATTTATAAAAACCCAATATGAATTAATAATAGTGATAATAGAGGTAGTAATTTAAGAACCTAGGAATAGAAACACCAATTACCTATAGGTACAAATAAATGTAAATTATTTTTTATTTATTTAGACTTCGTTACACTACAAAATAAAAATAAAAATTAACATAATTAAATCAAAATGAGGGCAACTGGCGGCCTTATCGCTTACGAGCGATCTCTTCTATGCAACCACTGTGAGTAAAGAAAAAATAAATGTATTAAATAAGATAGGCAAGTAGTGCAAAATAGATGTAATACACAGTTATTAAAACAAAAACTAAACAGGAATAAAATATTAAAGATACATTAAAGAGTAAAAAGACACATAAATCACGATAATTTAAGATAAGTCTCACGTCAGTTAGTAGTTAGTAAGGAAGTTAGGGATACGATTATTAATGTGTATTTGCTAACAACAAATAGTATTTACTTTGACTAAAAGTTAACCGTTAACCGTTACAGTGAAGTGCCGCAAAAAAGTAAGTAGTTTCTAGTAGATCGAATCAACTCATTTGTTATGATAGGTTATACTATTTTAAAAATATTGAACAATACATAAAATTCTTCGATGTCGCCGTCAGCTCTAGTTCATAGCTTGTAGCACGCTGTTATTGAAATATATTAGATAAACTACATATGGTTTTTACATTAAGTTTAATTACGTAAGTTAAACCTATTGAATGTATTACAAAGATACATTTATCATATGCTACACGGCTCACATTAGATACAGTTGATATTTATTAAAATACAGTCTAAACACTATATATATTACGACACTGAAGGGACTGTGTTTTATGGCGTTTTGGAATTCTACTTAAATGGAGAGAAGAACAACGTATAGATAATCCATGGCTCCAACTTATTAGTCTACAGCAAACAAAATAAATTTCTTAGAAAGTTCGTCAGTGAAGTTTGCGGGCAAGGATAATAAAACGACAAAAGAACGCAGCTGCGCAGTTTCATTACTTTATTACTCAAATGTTGTCGTTAGTGAGAGAGGGTGTAATGCTATGTAGAGTGGAGTGTATGATCGTATGGTAGACAAGCTAAACCAACCAAAGCCAAATTATTTCCAAGCTTTTCTATATAGGTATGACAATTACAACCAAGTGATCTGAACCTAAATCGAAGAAAATACATTGGCATCATATGTTTCACTAGATTTGCTTTGTATATCGTTAGGCGGGATTACAATAAAAATAAGCAAAACATGTTGAACTATAATTTAAAATGAAATCGAAGTCCGAAACAGTAAACGTTTGATGGCTATGCCATCTGGACTATAAAGAATTGAAATAAAGTTAAATAGTGATTACTTCATTGTCTGCTCACGTGAGATTTATTTTCCACATATCTGACTTCATCGAAGTATTTTTCCCCCAATGTATTTCAGTATCATAGGAGTAAATTATGATAATATATACATATTATTGTAATTCGTTATCTGAGGGTAGCTTCGTTGATATAGACTCTTATAAATCTCTCTATATACCTAGTCATATAAGCCATAAGTTGTTACAAATGAAAATGTTTTTTAAATGAATATTATTATGTAATGTAATATTATTAAAATTTATACCTACATATTTATCAAAGTCTCAGCAAAAAAATATAAAAATATTCTATCCGCAATGACCACCTTTGGATTTTATACAGGCCTTAAATATGTTTGGTCACGAAGCTATGGATTTACGCACTGTTTCCAAGGGAAATTTCGCCACTGTTGCTCCAGATTTTTTAAGAGACCCAATGTCGCCGTGTCATTTAGAACAGGCTATGCTCTCTAAAACTGATCATAATTTGAAGTCTAAAGTTTTAAGGTCTGGCCTAGATGAGGCCTTCAGCTCGTATAAATTCCCAAACGGTGGTTTCAAGCCAGGCTTGGGTTGTTCGCACCTTGCGTCCAGGTGCAGAATCTTTCTGGAAAATCTACGGATTATTTATAAAAAGTGTATCGCTGGGAGGTTTCACAATATGATCAAAGTCTGTATCTTAATACACTTTGGCTGAAGTTTACACTCCTTTTACACAAAAATGTACTTTGTAACTCCTTGATATAACACGCCCCACCAAACCATCATCGACGCAGGATGATGACCACGTTGTCCCTTTGCGACCACTTAACCAGCTTCTTTAGAACTGTGAGCATACACTTTATTTATCATTTCTTCAATCATCACATTCATTCTGCGTATCGCGATTGAAAGTGTTTTGATCGATCCGCTCTTTTTAATTGTAAAGATTGATTTAGATCATGTCTTGTATATCGATGATAATCATCGCAATCAGTCAACCCCTTACTAGTTGGATTGTCATCCTGTTGTCTTCGGGTTTCAGCCAAATTGGCAGCCAGGGCAGTATCGCTGTATCTCAGAAAACCGGCTTTAAGCGATGCAAGCTCTGTTAGCCCTCCATTCCGCCACTGCTAGTCGGTACTACACTCTGGGCCCCCGATTGCAATTCTATAAAGTGCAAATTGGGCCTCACATGGAGTATTGTTCTCACATCTGGGCGGGAGCTCTCCCGTAAGGCCGCCACCGCATTTGCGAGTTCTCTGGCAATGTGAGTGTCCATGGGCGGCGGTATCACTTAACATCAGATAAGCCTCTTCCCCGTTTGCCTCCTATTTCACAGAAAAAAGAACGCCCAGCTTCAGGTCTTGTTTTATAATACGCGAGAGTCCTAGCGGGAATCTTTATTTCTCGCGATAAGCTATTTTGACGCATTTTGCCTTTGTAGTTCTAACAGCACGCGGCTGTCCCGATTTTTTCTGGTCTTCGACAGACAAAGTGTTGATGTATCTGTTGATAGTACGATATACAAACATACGGCTGATACCAAGCTTTTGAAGTATCTGAAATATGACCGACGGCTCCATTTGAGCATCGCGATCACTGCAATCATATTTCTTTAACACCCCATCCATATTGTAATTTGATAATGAACACGAAAAAATATGTGAAATGGAGCAAGATCGAAAGAAGTTGTTAAAACAATAAACGTGTTCCAAATTCTAAATAATTAAAAAGTTGAATAAAAGAAAAGCTGTAATGTAACAGTATTTATGGCCAGACTAGTTATATAAATGAATTGATGTTCGTTTGTCTCGCTAAAACTTGTCAAATGTTGAAATATTTGTGGAAGTTCAGGGCAGGTTTAAACAGACACATGGATAATAAAAAAAACATACACATACAAAATTGAATTTTCCTATACAATTAGTTTCTAGCTTCCAAATATATATTCGATGTTTTTTAAGTTTTTTGTTTTCAGGAACGCCAAATCAATTACAAGAAATGATAGAAGACCTAAATACTGCCAGCAAAAAAATAGGACTACAAATAAATACTTCGAAAACAAAAGTTGCAACAAATAACAACATTTACCCGATTATGCTTAACGGAACAGACATCGAGTATGTAGACAGCTATACATATCTTGGTAAACAAGTTTCATTTAAGAAACAAAGACATGACAACGAACTGGAGCGCCGCGTCACCACAACTTGGAAGAAGTTTCGGAGCTTAAAAGAAATCCTCAAAGCTAAGCTCCCAATTAAGTTAAAGAAAAAGGTAGTGGACTCTTGCCTGTTGCCCTGCCTTACATATGGAGCACAAACTTGGATTCTCAAAAACAAAACAAAAGCCAAAATACGTTCGTGCCAACGTGCGATAGAAAGGAGTATTCTCGGAAAAAAATACGCGACAAACATAGAAGTGAAAATATTCGCAGAAAAACCAATATTATTGATGCTGAGCAATATGCCCTTAAACTTAAATGGAGATGGGCAGGCCACGTAGCCCGTTGTACAGACGACAGATGGTCTAGAACAGTAACAGAATGGACGGGTCTGAAAGGAAACAGAAAGAAAGGAAGACCAATGGAGCAATGGGCCGACGGGATCGAGAGGGTAGCTGGCAGAGATTGGATGACGATGGCGAAAAATAAAGTAGGGTGGAAAAAGTTGGAGGAGGCCTTCTCCCGGACAGGGGCCGCATCTTAGTAAAACTATAATTTTTCTTTTTATTTCAATCAAATGTATGTCAAAGGTCTTAATAATACTAATAATAAGCCTTTATTAATAATAATAATAATAAAGGCTTATTGTTATTATTATTATTAAGTTTTTAATGTCTTGTTTTTAGAAATAAAAAACTGTCCGTTGGTTGTCGAATTCTTGGTTCTTTCAGAAACTGTTTATATTTGTTATTGGAATAAAAACATTGGAAAAATTGATGAATAAATTAAATAAAAGAAAAAAAATCCAATCCAAAATGTTCGTGGGATTCGTAACTGTCAAACATTTAATTTTCATCCCGTCGATACAGTAAATTATGCGTGCGTTCAGAAATTTATTTAGAAAAATATATAAAGCTACTGAAATATATAGCAAATCAAGGCACATTGTAATGCTGGCTATTATTGATATTGCTATTGGGTGATAGTAGTGAATACTTATGTACTGTGTTCATAAAATCATAAATTAGGTTCAGCTAATCAATAACAATAATTGACTGTACCGGGTCAGTAGGTATATAAAAAATGCGCTGTGTTGAAAGTATTTTAACATTTCTTATTGTATTGAAACCGTCTACGATAAACATAATACTTAAATCAAACAGCACTTGCTGACAGTAAGAATTAAAGTCTATAACGAATGTTATAATAAAATATAACGACATATTTATAATAAAGGATTTATTAATTATTGCGACGTTCTCTTGATAAGGGTAAAATCAGAAATTGAATTGCAAATTTTACGTAAGTAAATATGCAAATTCCTTGGAAACCAGAAGCAGTTTTGAAATGGACGAAACTATATCGAACTGATTTTATTCCCGGTTTTTCTAATTGTAAAATTTCACTAAACATTTCAAATAAATTTTAAGCTAACGTTTTAAGATTTAGTTATTGAAATGGGGAAACTATAATCTAAAGATCAAGAACATTTTGACAACAAGGAGATGTTTTAGGAAGTGCTGTTGTAGTGTTTTCTAGTTATAAGAAAATTTTCTCGGATTTCGTTAGATCTTTTTCTGGTTAATTTAACAACTTATGAGACTTAATTAAAGCCTCTTCGATACATATTATACGCTATAGTGTACTAACTATAGTTCAGTGAGATCTTAATGTTTTTTATAAGTCTGTTAACCTATAAAATATTTTACTACTAGTTTACTGTGTATAAGAATATTAAAAAAACATCTTTTTAAACTACTAGTTTTAGGGTGTTCGCCAATTTGACCGCTTAAAGGCACATTTTTCACATCACAATCAAACTTGCATACCATTTGCGTTAAAAGATCTAGGTCAAGGCTTGGACAACTACTTATAAAAAAGGGCGTTACAACCCTTGATCTTGGCCTCCGTTTTTTGGAAGTCTATATGTCATAATTATTTTCTAATAGGTAAGTAAGCGATTAGCTTTCTGTGCCTGACACATGCCTTCGACTTTTTGGGTCTAGGATGATTGCGTTTACCGTACGAACGAGTGTTTATTGAGCATATAGTCAGTAAAGCCCCTAGTTGCACAGCCGGGGTTTGAACCTAAAACCCCAGTAAGGATTTGCGTGCTCAATCTACTTGGCCAACACTACTATTAAGTAAATACAGGGTACAGTATTTTATAGGAGGCGTAAAAAATATAGGTAATGTAAAAAGAAACTGTGATCTTTTTCTGTGGAAATTATGATTCCTAGGTTATGGCGTTATTATATAATAGGTATGAGCTTAGAATTTTGCCCTGTCTGCGCACACGCTTGTAAAAGGCCAGTCATAATTAGCAGTAATGTCTTACAAAAAACGCCTCAAATATGTAGTTACATAAATTGTTAACGCAATTTTGATGTTTGCGTAAGTAAATAGAAAAATAATGCAACGTAATTCATGATAATAGTACCGCATTGACGCACAGTATGTTATTTTTGACGTAAATCTTGGTGTTATCGATTGATCAAATTATCAGGTATGATTATTGGTAATCTTAAGCACCTGGCTTATATGTTATATATAGATATTTATATGTTCAAATTATTGCTAAATGTTTTGAATTAAGCTAGATTTCGATAGATATGTGTATTTAAAAAAAAAACTCTTTTCGATTTCTCGGCAATTCGAAGATGTGGAAGCTTTAGTCCGAAACTTCAAAAACCCCACCACAATACTTGGCTAAAATTGCCATTTCTGTACCCTTATCGCTTGGGATAGCAGCTCAGTAATGTGAAATACATATACGTGAAGTACGACGACAGCGAATTACTTCACCATCTCAAAGAACATCTAATCAAGTCTAACTAAAGATATTCAGAGACTTCTTTAAATCAAAGATGGCTGAAGCGAACATGGTCACGTCCCGCGATAGCATTGACACGAAGTAGAACAAATTCAAAGACCTAATACCTACTATCAACTCGCAAGGAAAGTTGGATTAAGGTTGATGTTCCAAGGAAAACATGGATAAATGAAGAAACAAAGATAGAAAAGAAGCGCTAAGAGGTACCTTCCATAGATTACGACCGTACAAACAACCGAAAAAACTCAGTAAAAGTATAATTCTTGTGTCGCAGACACTGTAATTATTTTAGTTCAATATGCCATGTTATTGCTGAGCATGCTCAAAACTTGATGGCAGAGTTCTAACCGAGATAAATGAAGTTACAAACAGGTGGCGATCATATAGGGAAGCTCCAAAGAAAAATTCATAGATGAGCCTCGTATGGTTATATACTTCAATCCAAAAAGATGCAATAAGAACGATTAAAACCAAAAAATCTGCTGGTTGAGAAAAAAATTTCCCTAAAGATCTGAAGCAGATACGAGATCAATGGATCAAAGTCATGCTTCATCTATGCAATCAAGTATGGATTGTAGAATTGAAGGAGTGCTACTGATTCTGATCTACACAAAAGTGCGAGAACTATTTTGCAGATCAGACGAGACTGATTGAGATTTTGAACTAGAGATATTGTTGACAAATTTAAATGTAATGGAACACATCATCCTTTTTTCAAGTAAGTAAACATAATACGAGAAGAATAGTACCAGATAGGACTCAAGCGATTTAAATATAAATATATCTTATCACCATTTACGTAAATCAAAATGATTAGGTAGGTTCACGCAGTCCTACATGCCTAAAAAGAGTCTGATACATGTGATACTAGCCTTTCTGGCTTACGGCCTTATTTTGTTTTTGCAAATGAAAACTAACAACTATAGTTTCATAACGGAATTATTACCAACATAAAAAATCTAAAACCTTAATCAAAATATTGATTATCCTGATTCAAACCTAGAATATTAGTTTTCACGTATTTAATCACGAACCAAGGTCATTTTACTAATTCTACACAGAACAAATGCTTTGATATTTTTTAACACAGCGATGCTAATGGAAATGTCTAACGCTATACATAAACAAAAAGCCGGAGTGTCGTTCTAAATTTTGTGTAAGAAGCTACATATAAATATTTCAAGAATCAATAACTTAATTTTTGTAATCGTTTGTTAATTAAAAATCCTTTTTTATACCAAGATTAGATAGTGGGTACTCGATACTAGAAACACTTCTTTATTTATCTAAGTATTTTTATTATATGATACAGTTGTCGCAATACATAAAATACCTACAAATGTTTATCACGTTGCCCTGTCTTTTTGCTATATGTACGAAAATAGGTTGATTCCATTAGCAATTATTATTATAAATCTATGATTCGATAGAAAACAAACTAAATTTGATTAGTCTCGTTAAAAATATTACCCAGAACGAACGTTGGCAACTGCATCTACTGTTTTCAGCTGAAATAAAACAAAAATGATTTATTTAGAACTAGCGTATCTGGATGAAAATGTATTGTATTTGCCCATATACCGGGCTACCCGGCGACGATGACGTCACAGCCTGCGCGCGCATGATCCGCCATCGATCGAACACAACCTACAGCGCTCGCATTAATCAAGATACACAATAAAGCGCTTTATTTGTTAGAATTTTACCAATTTGATATTATATTCAATTTGCTACATTTATATCAAATTTATCAATTTAACAATGTCTTAAAAAACAGTTATCTTACAAGTGCACATTTCTATTAGTGCTTGATTATCATGTCTATCATGAAAAATCCTTATCAAACAATTAAGGTAATTAAAAAAATACAGTAATATTTAAGGGTTGAGTTAATAAACTCACAATTTGATGTACTGGATAAATAATATATACGTAGATCACAAATAAGAATTTTGTGAAATTCCTAACATGAAGTTTTCTCGTTTTTGGCCTGTAGCCATTGACCTAAATAGTAAATACTCAACATAATTTTCTTGAACATTTCAATAGATATTTAGATGTTAAGCGGGAGTATCGCAGCCTCCAAACTGGCTGTAAAGTTCTTACGTGAACATTTAACTACAATTCGACTTATTTTATAGTTGCTTTTAGTATTCTAAATAGGAAAGCAAACAGACAGATTCAGTGTGATATTAGACTAGATTTAGATTGTTTAAAGGAAATGTTATCAACGTCAAAAAATGTTCTAACTAGTGCTAATTTTTTCGAGTTAAGTCGATTTCTATTAAAAAAATAAATACCTTTTCTTGCTTTTATAAAATACACAAATGTTTGCTTCTATAGTCAACTGAAACAACATAAAATTCCACTAACGCATCAGTACTCAAAGACATTTCCGTGCTCACAAGCCACTAACGTAAAAGGCATGCAAGTGACGTAATTCACCTACTTTATCCTAAATAGGACGTACTACAAGGGAAAAGCTGTTCTAATACAAAACTAATATCCGCAATTGAATGCTTAAAATAGTAGACGGGTCCTGCGCATCTGCACAGGACTGTTTCATGAATATTCTCAGTGTTTGTTGATTTTTCATACATATTTTACGTAAAATATATTTGTGTTTTTTAGCCTTATACGAGACAAAATATTGTTTTATACAAAAGTTCTTGTAACAGACGTGTATAAAGGTTTCCATCTGAGTACTATTGCGAAAACTCGCTCCCGCTTGCACCTTGTTTGCGAGTATTGTTTGACGTTGATTTGATTTATGATCAGGTTTGCCTTTATTCCAGTTCTCTGAAAGTCATCATTCCAGTTTACGATGGGACGATACTTTCCGAATACGAACAGATTACATATTATGTGGGGACAGGAATATAAGCAGAGAACTCATGATATCTAAGTCCCTTGGCGTATGTAAATGTACGTCAGTCTTAATTTATATAAATATGTTTAAAAGTTGATTTGTTTATAGTAGGAGAGTATATAAGGTAATATCCCAAATGCAATAATCTTTAACTAGTGTAATACTGATAATATATATACTCATTACTGAATACTTAATCGAATACTTTTGTATAATTAATTTCTATCAAAGGAAAAGATACACAATTTTACTCCTTTGAGTCGTACAGTCCATCAATTAGCGATTAAAAAGAGTGGCGGAAAGTTTCTTGCCAGTTCTTGTTGCCCGCTCTACGCCCTTTACTTGCGAACTGGTAGTAAATGTAAATTTACAATTAATTTAACTTCTTTTCTGACGTTCATAAGCTTACTTGTTTGCCTATATGAATAAGTTATCTTGAGTTTGAGTTTTGCGTTTGAATAATTTGGTCAACGCCCACAAATTTCCAACCGGAAAAAATATATTTTTAGGTTAATAATTGATTAGGAGATTATAGTGGGAGTGATAGAGATTTTGTACATCTCTAACTGTGAATTTATATAATATAATAAGACTATAAGATGACGTCATGCTACGAGGTGTGACGTAGGCGCGTAGCACCGCATCACCGTATCGTAACCGTTGACCTACTTGTTTTAATAAAGTTAAACTTTTATAAGAGTAAAACATAATAATTCATATCAAATAATCTTGCAGTCTCTCTCCTCCGCAAACAATGAAAATAATGTTAATTTATAATATAGATGTCAGCAAAAAGTTATTAAAACTATAATAAGGTAGCCAAAGTTTCATTCTAATTTATCTTAAGTCAACGGGAATGGACAAATGCGGAAGTAGACATAAATTAGTTATGCTAAAAATTAATCTGAAACTATATGCGAAAAACATTTTTTGTAAGGCACTCAAGGATTATAATAATTTACTAAATAATAATGTGATAAAATAATATAAGAATTAACTGTAATGGTATGACTCGTATTGTAATGTTATATGTTACTTCTATGTAAAATTGTACCTTTTAAGACAAATTTGCACAATATTGTGTGTTGCAGAATATGAGAAGTTTAGATGTAATACCGAAAAAAAATTTGTACCATATTCTTGCAACCAAATTATTATTTGACATTTAAAGCAGCGCTGGTGAATGGCAGCAGTTGCTATACAACATCACAAGGATTAATAGGATTAAATCTTACCTTAACGCGTCGTCAGACGAGCACAAGTTGTAATTCTGCCGTAACTAGCCCCCGCATCACAGAATGTTTTATTGTAATCACTATACAATCCCAGTCACTATTCTAAAAATACATTTTAAGCACCGATTGTCCGAATGTTCAAAAAAGTGCGGTTACCTAAAGCGGTTTTTGTGTGTTTTAATACGTGACGACGCACGCGCCGTATACCCGACCCGCTCCATATAAGGCGATTGAATACAGTTGTCTTTTTCGCGCGATTGCAGTCTGTAACAAAACATTGAGTTATATATTTTATCATGGTCATCTAAGTTATTCGTCGCATTGAATTTCCACTGCTAGAAATAAACTAAAAGAATTCAGTCAAGTTCAAACTGTATTATTTTTCTAGAATATTCTAAACTTATTTAAAATTTATGTTATAGGACTTTTCTATTTGAAATCTGGATCAAAAATTGATTTCCGCATCAGATACAAATATCCGAGAAAAGCAGAGGAGAGAGAGCTTAGTGGATCAGCTAGACTTAATACTAATATTAATTAATAAGTTGACATGGGTCTGATGTTTATGAGACGTTGTAATCAGGGTTCGATCTCAGGTGTATTCTTGAGGTTTTGAAGCCATTAAGTTGGGTAACTATTTCTGTAGCGTGTGATTGGTTAGCCGTCATTGCATTCATCGGTATATTTTTAATTCGTTTATACATACGTACATATAACTTATGTATTTAGTTGATTTAAATAAAATAATAGAATTTTTTTTATCGCATTAGCTGCTTAAGGTATTTCCGATCCAAAATGACTTGGGGTCCACTTATGAGCCTGGCTGAGTGAGTGTCCAAGGGCGGTATCATTTAATAAAAAATAATAATGAAAAAAATACTAGGCTAAATAATAAATGTTATTCGATTAACGGTGTTCAAGCGCAGGAAATTAACGCCTACAATTATAATGAAGGCATTTATTCTGAAAAATGTTTATTGACACGTGATAAAATTGTAAAAACATAATTTTGTAAAAATAATAGTTGTTCTTTCAAAATTTCTGATTTACAAACATATAATAAAAGCATACAAAAAAAGACAGTTAAAAGTAAATTAGAATATATTACGAAACAAAAATTTAAAATGGCAGTCGAAGCTTCTACACAGTGGTGTTGAGAACATCTCTAAACGGTCAAGTACCACATTTTTTTTTTTTTTTTTTTTGGGATGTTTCGAACACAAAGAAAGAAGAAGTGTTAAATGAGTAGAGAACTTAGACCAGCTTCTCGTAAACTGACTTACTGCGTAGAAAGGGACCACCGTTGGTACTAACTGCCCGCTCTTTAATATAGTGTATATTCGGAATAACTTCGTCACCGCGTTTGGTAATTAGAGTTGGAGGGTAGTTACAAATCTTGGATCACCCTATTCTTAAATGTTAACATTGGAGCATTGAGTAAACTGTTGTAAATTTATCGTCAATTGTTATTGGATATATCTATAGTACTAATTCAATAAATATTACTGTTGATAATTTAAGCGCCCTCTATTGGCGGATAGAAATAAATTTTAAAATTAAATTCCGATCTTCCTTGCTTTAATCAAGAAATCAACTTATTTATTATGACGTACTTAGAGAATTTTAGGTCAGCATTTTATGACCTGAAAGTAGGAATAGTCGTAAAATTGCTAGCAATTAATATTATGCAGATGAGTCTGGACCGTTTTGCTTATGAGTAATCAAAATCTAATAAGGAATATTGGCGCCTTCGATGTGACGTCATCGATGGTAGAACCTTTTCGAAACTTCTATAGAAGTTTTTCTATGAACTTTTAGTTTTGAATAAGAATCAAATTATTAAAACATTGTTTTTTAATAGTTGTACTTAAAAAAAATAAGATTTTGAAAGCCATAAAAGCAATTAATCCTCTCCTTGTTGTCTCAGTCTGTGGCCATTGTAGGCAAGCACAAAAGCCTTCGGGGCTGAGATGACGTTTGCACTAAAAGCTACTTATTGTCGAAACTAGGTCGAACAACGCGATAAAACTTGCACGTTTCTTGGCTTTTCTTACAAGTTTCGACATTTAGTTTGATTAATTAATAAAGACGTGATTTTTATAAGTAACTTTCATCTTAGATTACATTTGCAGTGCGCCTTTAAGATTATCCTAACTAGAATAATTCTATAGACTATTATGACAACTTCTTTCTTTTGGCGCTAAAGCTGTCAAAATGTTTTTAAAGGGTTTATTTTAAACATAGCAAAAACTTTTGACTAAACAACGTGTTTTTTATCCTTTTAACATGCAAAATTGCGGCTTAGTACTTTCACAAGAATACAAACGTAGAGCAATATTGCTATTTTCTGCGACAAGGATACCTAAAACGCATTTATTCGCTTGGCGCCTGAGCGGCGTCTGATCGCCCTTGAGAATCCCCCACCCTATAAAGCCTTGACATTAATGTTAGGAATATTGAAGGACACACGCAATTACGCATCACAAGAAACTATTATTTATTTTATATTCGAAGAAGTAATCTCAAAAAATTAGAAGATTTAGTGTGAAAAAACTTAATTTATTTCTTAATTCTAATGTCAAATCCATTAGTAATTAATTACAACATTAAGATAAGTGTGAGGGGTTTTTTTTATGTAATAGCAAGCAAACAGGCTGGAGGCTCATCTGATGTTAACTGATTCTGCCACTCACATTGCCAGCAAGTGCGTTGGCGGTATTTTAAGAATTGGTACTCTCTTGGCTGGTGATAATCACCAGGGCCAATGTGACACACAAACAAAAGTTGAATAAAACTGCGAGGCGCACTCTTCCTTAAGATTGAATAAATAAGACTCTAAGGACGAGATTCTCAGAGTACAGTATGCCAAAATTCATGTTTCTTGATGTTTCAGGTGATATTAATATGTTTAAAAATGTTCTAGTTAAAAAGTTTCCTATACCAAAAATAATATAAAAGTCTGGCCAAACCAATCGTGTTCCTAAATCGTTTCTAAATCACTTGAACACTGTTTTTTTACTTTTATTATAAATAGGCTTGACATTGATTCGAAGATCATTAATTTATACTAAAAAATGAAAAACTATTCCGTTTCAAACTGAATAATAAATGATGGTGTTACTATATAATATACAATATAAATTACCGAATTATCAATCAATACATTAAATAAATTATGCACTTGTAAATGTTGATCGATATTTTACAGACGTAAGCAGTTTTAGTGGTTTTCGTGGTACATATTATATGTTATACTTTAATAAGTCATATATAATATTTATATAATAGACATTTTCATACTCTAGCAGCGATATGGCCTGAGAAATATATATTTTTTCATATAATTCAATTAATGTAATAAATAATATGAATACTTTAGTCGGTGTTTAATTTCTAGAGTAAGCGTGTGGATTTAATTAATAATTTATCTATTGTAATATTGAATTCAATATGTTTATTTTGGCCATACTATCGACTTGTTGGCTAGAATTCAATGACGTGCGTGTCCAATCATTGTGACCTCTCGATCTTCATAAATGTTATAGATTGTGAGTCGATCTTAGCTGAACTGGTCAAGAATTACTTCCTCAAGCGTGAATGGTTGTGGTGGACTACGTTAATTTGGATTATATTATTGTTATTATATACGTCCAAACATACATTTTATTACGTTTATATTACTATATATTTGAAGATTTTGTATTTTTTCTGTCCGCTTCCGCATTTTATTTAGGTAAAGGTAGGAGGTAAACTTAGGAATCGACTCCATAAGACTCCAAGCTTTCTCATTTGAAAGAACAAATTATCTATATATATTCAAACCGAATCAAAATGAAATGAACATTCTTCTATGAAAAGGTGATTTCACTGAATAACAAAATAACCGTCTTGAAGGTCGGTGAAGACGACGAATAGTGACGAATACGCCCGATGATTTTTTTTTAATGTAATAGCAGGCAAACGGGCAGGAGGCTCACCTGATGTGAAGCGATACCGCCGCCCATGGACACCCACATTGCCAGAAGGCTCGCAAGTGCGTTGCCGGCCTTTCAAGAATTGGTATGCTCTTTTCTTGAAGGACCCTAAGTCGAATTGGTTCGGAAATACTTCAGTGGGCAGCTGGTTCCACATAGTGGTGGTGCGCGGCAAAAACTGCCTTAGAAAACGCTCAGTTGTGGAATGACGGACGTCGAGGTGATACGGGTGGTATTTTGAATTTTGCCTTGACGTCCGATAATGAAACTCAGCTGCGGGTATTAGACCGAACAACTCTTCTGAACACTCCCCATGGTAAATGCGTTAGAAGATGCAGAGAGACCCAACATCTCTACGCAACGCCAAGGGATCAAGCCGCACGGAAAGTGATTGGTCGTCGACGATTCGAACCGCTCTTCGTTGAATACGGTCAAGTGGAAGGAGCTGGTACTGGGGAGCTCCCGCCCAGAGGTGAGAACAGTATTCCATGTGGGGCCGAATTAACGTTAACCTGTGATTTTACTCTGGATTTCTGTTTATAGACGAGTTCTCTTGTCTTGCACAGTACGGGGGATTGATGGATGGATTTAGTATCTACTTTTCGCGTCAGTTTCTACTGTGCTATCTTGTAGTCAAAATTGCGGTCTATTTTTAAATACCGCATTACACGGACATATTTGGAAGGCTTGACATGTCGACCGCCCACAGTACGCGGGGTTGACCGAGTTCTGTAGGGCTTCGTTAAACCGCTCGGAAGGTGACGGACCATTACCATACAAATTAGTTTTGCCAATGACATGCAGATTTTTCTTTTCAGGAAGGACGTGTTGATCTCTAATATTACTCCATTTTTATCAGTAAAAGAATTATTTTGAGGTCAATCTAAAATACATTTGAATATTTTCATTTCATTTGAATAAAAAGCAATAAAAGCGTTATATGCGGTGGCCCTAAAACATTAATGCGGCAGGAAGTGGCACGCGCTAACCCGCAATTGCCCGTTTCCTGAACGACACATGCTGGCTTTGGTTCCTTTGTTACTAACGTCACGATTTGCTAAAAGAATTTTTATTAAAACTCAATAAAACAGTAAATTAATAACATTTTGAGACATAAAATTCGAATATTTTATATGATTTTTCATATATTGGTATTATTTATTTTCAGCGCGTAAAATATCGTACGTAGGAAATACTATTTTTAATTTTATACTTATTTGCTATCGTATAATGGAAACGCTCTATAGCCATTTAAACAGTTTGCGTGTTTCGAATAGTACTGCGACAGAGTTACGACTCTTTATTGCTTGCGATTTGCGTCCGCGACTGCACAATTCTCTCACGACCAGTCGCAGCGAATTCAAAACTTTTATAATATAATATACGTAATCAATAGGAAAATACTAAACGGGTCGAATATAAGAGTCTTTCTACCAACTTAGATTTAGTTCCCTTTGGACGATCAGGGGTTAATCAAAAATTTTATTTGGCGCGTGGTAGATAGTACCGGTGACCTTTATATTCAGCAGCAGCTTCGTTCAACGAATCTGTATGGCAACAGCATATTACGAGGAAATGATGCCAGCGTTAAAGGTACACTGCCACAGGGACCAAACTTATTAAATTTGTTTCAATTTTCTACTTTTCAATTATCATTCTTTTACTATATAGATTAAGAATAAATGCTGTATAATGTATGATGGAAATAAATATACCTAATGAGTTCTTACAATTATATATCTATATCTACATTAATATTATAAGTTTGTTTTATTCAAAAGTAGAAGCAACTACTTGCGTGCCTAAATAAATTCATCATATACATAAATTATCAATTATTTACTTATTCCAAAAAACAGGCACATATTTGAGTCTATACATAATACAGGAGCATGTTTTGAACTAATCCCGGTCTATGTTAAATGATTTGGGATTTTAACAAACATTTTCAATCGGAAAACAAAACGAACTTTTAGATATTTAATGATATATATTTAATTGATCATGAACACAGTCCGTTATAGAAGACGCTTGTACTAAGGACGTATCTAACGTAAGTCAAATCGTTTAGCGTCGAGCCGTTCTGGCGTCACGCCAACCAGACGCAAATAGGCACACGGACACAACTTTTTAATTGACTTCACGTTATATTGTATCGTTTATTGATTTTACTAGTTTACACATACCGTCTCCTGTACAATAGTTTTGTCAGGTTTAGAGAAAGCAAACATGAAAAATTCAATAATTTAAGATTGCCTTCAAACACATCAACTAATCATTGAGACTTAACTCAATAAATTTACGTCTTTTGAAGCCTTATATAACTAGTACTTATTCAAAAGTTGGTTATAGAGGATGATTTGTACAATCAGTCCGTGCATAATATGGAGGGTCGTTTGGCCAGAGAGCCCCGCGGGAAAAATCTATTAGATTGCATGACCTACACGAATGTATTATTTATGACTACATTTCGTTGGATGTTTTATTTAAGTGTGAAATTATCCTGTCAATTCCCCACACTCACATTTGTGTTATTCCCGATTCTGTTTCATAGTAAAAGTTAATCATTTATTTAAATTACATTTTGTGGATGGAAAAGAATTATCCGTATCTCTTTCCAAATCTATGTGATGCACAGCTTTCATTTAAATATTTACGAACCAACTGGAAATTATTCTAGAAACAAAAAGAAATAAAGGAACATTTACTAATACGCACACATATAACAGAGATAAGATAGGCTCACTGTGGACGGTTGGACAAGCCCCAAACCGCTGATTTTCAGTAACCATTACTGTGCAACAAAACGTGTTCCGTCCCTTCTACCTGCAGCCGATATAAATATTCGTTTTACTTAACTTTAAAGCGCAAATTAAATATTCCGTTTCAACATTTTGTTGCATAATACCTAAAACTTCCTCCGTCATATAAGGAATTGGAATCGTCATCATATGTTGCTAGGTAGACCTAATCTTATCAGTGATGAAACGAGGCTTACTTGTTCTAACAATCCCTAAAGCCCAGCTGTAAACGCTTTTGGCCAGGTTGATAACTGGAGTCACATGTGCTCTTCGTGGTAATTGCCCAAGTAGGCACTTACATGCAGTCTATGGCCAGTGTTCCTGGCCTTCTTCAAGTCTTCAAATTGTATGTATCAGATAGATGATGCTCTAGTTCGAAAGAAATATGGTGATGTATTTGATATAAAAGTTTTAACCTATAATAGCAGTAACTAATACATTTATGCGGGGCTCAAACCTCAGACCTTTGTCGATAACTTCTAGGACACACTCACACTCAACACACTCGTAGTGTGTGTCACATGTGCTACAGACAAGAGAAACAGGCTCGTGTCACCTATACTAACCATTGAGATAACTTTCTATGGGTCACAACTGACAGGGTGATCCCAGAATTATACATTTCGTTTTTAGTGACCTTTTTGATATGCGGCTTAAATCGTTAATCGGTTTCCTTTGGATTCAATTGATACATAAAATTGTACGAATTCAGGAAAGAAGCCTTCAACTTCTTCTTCTGAATAGTACTATCAATACTATTGGCTATAGATTTGTAGATTTTATAGACCATGTCATTCAAAAGACCGACCAAGCTTTTTCAACACGCTCAGTTCCTATTAGACAAAGACGTGTCTAAAACTAAAGTTTCTAAGTCGGTTACGTATTTAGTAACTTTTAATAATAACTCGTAAGCTTAGGTTCAAGAAATCCGTTTTTGAGTTAATTATATTTATACTTTCATATTCTTTAGTGGTAATCAAAACTAATATAACACTTGTGTTATATATATATTTAAGTTAATAATCTAATTAATGACCTCCGACCTACATCGAAGCCTAGAAATCTAGACTAGATACAGTACAGGCCCGTATTGTTCGAATACCATTATAACAAGAGCCCCACCCAGTTAACGATTGATCAACATTTTCTACTGTACTATGATAAGGCCTACACTGATCGGGATCTATGTAAAATGGTCGATTCTATATTTCTATGGTAGAAGCGCTGCTGGCAATACTGAGAATAAAATAGATTAATAAACTGTAAAATACCTGTAGGCCCTTAATAGAATAGGTTGTAATCGAATTGTTTAATTTGTTTAAAAATCTAGTTTACTGCAGACTGAGTTGAATATATTTTTTATTACACATTGCTCACAAAGGCGCCGTTATCCGTCTTGAAAAAATAAATAGTAACAATATCTGTTTATGCAAAAGATTTTATTTATTTATAGGAAATGTATTATTTCTTTTCACATGTTGTAACATACTTAAATAATCACTGAATTGGTAGTTTGTTTTGTGAACATTCTGATTATAAGATGGCTGAATATGCCACCTAAAAAACAATATATTTTAATTGTAATCTTGGTAGATTTTGATGGTGTATGATCTTTAATATATACATAACAAATAACAGTTCTCTTGCAATGTTTGTTCTGCAGCAGTATTTTATGTATTCACTAAACTAATTACTTATTGTGAAAAAAACCTATAAAAATCATTTACTAAAAAATTTACAGTTTGCGTCGGTCGTGAATTCTTCAATATGAATGTAATCCTAATATTAATATTTGTTGCAGTTGACCTCTGACATTTGGCGAGTGGTGGGTCAGCAGGGCACTGAACCAACGACCCCAGCCTCTTGCCAGATCCCGCGATCAGCATGTTACGTAAATCGATTATTTTATCTGAACTGCGGATAAATATCTTGTAGAATGCAGATTTATGAAGATAGATTTACGAGAGTATTGTTAAATATAGTAATTAAAACTGAATGAGTTTATACTTTTTAGACCGTAAATGTTTGTACAACCGATGAAAAATATTTTTCCCGCACTGATTACTGAAACATTAAACTGACAGCCTAATCATTTATCATATACATATTTTGCAATACTCCAGTAGGCATCGTAGCTTACTTCTTTATAGGGTTTATTTTGCTCGCCTGAGTTTAGGAACGGTTAGGATTGACATAAAAGTTTATTGTATTTACATATTTAAATTGTAACGAACGGATTCTACATATTTAAAAAAAATATGAGCTGAGATTAATACAATATTACGATTTTTGAGAAAAAGGTAATGTGGAATATTCGTAAATACATTTATGTATTTAATATATATATTATTTTTCATATATTTGTACACTACTAATAATTATTTTTGTAAGTAATTTATGTTATTATTTATATTTATTATATATCATCATTCAAACTATATAAATTAAAAAAAACTGATCAATTGATTGAAAAACTGATTTCTGTTGGTAATTTTACTAATAATGATTATATTATCTAATAAAAAACTGTAAATTAGTTGTTAAAAATAGTTCTGTGACGAAGATCTTTATGTTTCCAGATTTTAATATATAAATGTAATATTAAATACTTGTTTGTATAAAATTCACTTTCAGTTACAGGCACGCCCATTGAAAAAATAAGCTTAATTGGTACACTCGTCCGCCAACTATTTATGATGATAATTAAACTGATAATTCAGCCAAACAGGAAGGCTAGAATGATATGTCAAAATCAAGGATACTACAAAAATAAATACATCAGAATTTAATTCATTGTACGCAGTCAATATGCTAGCAGCTAGCGACATCTATCAGAGTTGTTCTGTAACTTGTTGAACTAATTTTACACCTAGCTTACGAATCTTATAAATTAGCTAGGTTTTCTATAATAATATTTGTTACTGTAATATTTCTTTATGGATGAGGTTGTAAGTTTTCAGTGATGAAATAGGTTATGAAGCGTTCAATAAAATTAGTGCAATGAAACTTCATGAAAGCTGAAAAAGCGTAAGCATAATCTTACGTTATAGGCACAGGCACTCCCAATCACACACTATCGATCTGAAAAGGACCCCAAACCGGTACAACAATTACATAATTGCTGGCGACACGCGAAAAACGCCCGTAAAACTTGCTCTGAGATGGAAAGAATTCCCATGCACAATGGCTATTTCGGCGCTGCGCCGGCGGCGCTTGCAACCTTGAATTGGGAACGCACCTTTAATTTTAGCCGGATAACCTAGATACGGGAACCATTTCGAGTGCGATCGATATTCGCCGGCGCACTTCGAGCGCGATACGGGCGTGAGGAGCGGCGGACCGCGACCGACTGGGACTCTCACTCGCCCTAAACTCTTCAACTGCTAAATCGCTGCTATCTTGCTGCTAGGATTTCACCAGGAATATTTTTCACTGTGATTTACTCATTCGCTATTATATATCGGCTTGGATGTACCGAAGACCAATACCAATATGATATTGTTTAAGGATCTACTGATTTTTTTACGCGTAGCTCATTACCCGTAGCTTGTACAGCTCGCGCGTAGTATTTGTGCGTAGCAGACCCGTAGCTATCGGTAGACTATAATTTATTTAAATAATTAAACATGTTTGTTTGTAACAGATACATATATCTAAAAATAACTAATAGATAATAAATATCGATCGTTAATAATTGTCGGATTTCCACAGTATAATTGTCTTAGACTATCGATATTTTTCTAGGAAAACCGTCTTGAAAAATCACAGTGAATTATAATATGCGTTATTTTCAGGGAGATCGAGAACGAACCGCGCATGCGCGTTGTCGTAACGATCCACGCTGATCTTGTAAGAACAGGTGTTAGCGTATAACTAACCAACTTTTCTGATGATGACCTTTTTATATGGCATCGTTGAGTACATTCGTCAATAGATATTTATCATTGAAAAGCGTACTGTAGATTTGAACTTTCCTAGACTATGATAATTGAAAGTTATTAAACGTGTTATAATAAATTAGGTTAAGAAAGGTTCACAAAACTCCTTGATAATATGACAGCCGAAATCGCAAATCAACTCTTGGATCAAAAACTAGGAATGGTTTTTCTGTTAAAAATTAATGTTCAATCATGAGCTCTCTACAAATTTTCATATTTTGGTTGTCGTATTGGCGCCAAAACCTGAATTAAAATAAAATCATAGATAATATAATATAGTTAAAGTATCATTTTAAAAGTAGAAATATCAATAGCAATCAAATTATTTATCTTAATTTAGATGTATTTTTATTGTTTTATTCACTAATCTTTTAGTATATAATATGAATAAGATCTTGAATAGGAAGTGGTATTTTCATTCAAAATTCATACAATCATATATGTACATACTTAAGAACATCAATATAATTATTTAAAGGTTTATCATCCATCCTAATAGCTTAATTACATAAGTCCTTGAATATTCACAAGCAACGACCAGTTATTAATACGTATACCTATTTATAATTACGTTAATTTTTTTACATGTCATTCAGTAATCATAAATTATGTTAAATTGAAGCTGCCATTTCAATTCAATAGAGTGATTAATGTTTTCATAATCGATGTTATTACTTCCCGCACGCAAAGTTATTTCAAATTTACTCCGGTACAAGAGAGATATTTTGGGTTAAAAGATCTTTCTGTCATAGAGTATGACATTATGTTTTTATATATTTTGAACTATGTTGAAGTTGGAGGTAATAATAGTAATCTGCAAAGTATCTGAAGGGTTGGTTGTTGTATAAAAAAACAAGATAATTGGACATATTTATTTTAAAACAAATTTGTACACAAAACAATATCTTTTACTGATGTCTTAAATTTTCAGAATTCGACGTTTTTCTATTTCATAATTGATGTGCTAGCGACATTTTCCTACAAACTATATAACAATTATAACTATATACATGTTAAAATCTCGTATATCACATCATTCATTCAAAAATATAGCTTAACATTATATCCCCGTCACGTTTGTGACTTTATTGTTGACAGAACAGCTGTTTGACAAAATTTCTAATCTACCTGCATACTCAGATATTCTTGAAATCTTAAATCTATTTTTCAAACAAATTTTGTTTTATAGTAACTATTTAGAGGTAGCTCGAAACAAACGGGTTATAATAATGTTGAATTTATAGATACGACAATATTGACGTTATTAATGATGAGAATAAAAAATCGTAGATATGCACATTATGTAAGAATGCTTAAAATCAAAAGAATGACATTTAAAACTCATTATATTTTAATCTAATTAATGACACAAGCTTATCTGATAGTGCTGCATTTTTAGTTGATATAAGAATCTGTATTAAAAATCTTTATTCACTGGATCAGATACGTCATGGTGTCGAGACAGTTTTATTTAAAATTGTAAAACCCACTATAAGTACAATATATTGAAACGTCACACTATAAGCAAGTCAGGCCTAAGATAACAAAATATGACATCTACAATTTTTACTCACAATCATGGTTCACACATTCGCACTCTACAGTATGGCTACTCGAATACGATTTATTGACGGCATTATCTTAAATTTCTTAATACTATCAATTGCTTTATTGTACTGATTCGTCTAAACTAAAACTAACTCGAACTACTAACGCTGGAAACAGAGTTAACGATGGAGAGGAATTCTAAGATATGGAAGTATTTTAGTCACAAAAACGGATTACAAGTAGCTATATCAATTTATGGTTAGTTGCAACGCATATAAGAACAACGCACGAAGGCATAATGGAATGTTAATAATACATGGAAGATGTCCAGTGATATTTCTATCCGTTCACTCCAGAAGACATTTTCTTTTCTGGGAATCAATCGTGTAATAAAGAGATAAGGAGGCGAACACATAAAAGAGAGACAGTAAAATTCGTTAAATTTATTAAAATCCATTTCGTCCCACTGAACCGGCCCAGAACAAAGTCAGCGAAGCTAAAATTTGTTTTACTTACGATCACATATTTGGAACTTATCACAGTTATCACTAAAACGTTCCAAACACACATATTTGTGTGAAATAGTTGTTACATTTACTAAAACCACAATTAATTGGCACTACAATTGTAATAAATATTAATACTGTGATGTTATGTAATTGATTTTGTATAAAAATAAAAAACAATCTATAGCAGCTTAAATTACACAAATCTAAGTCTAATCCGTTAAAACTCTTCGTTATAACCTTTGGCATAACAATTCTAGTCTTCTAAAAAGGCATTCGCTGATCATAGATTAATTTACAGATCAAAATGTAAAATACTTTCTAAAATGACAGCTAAATTGCGAAGCATTAAGAAGCCTGATAGCCCATGGTCTTTCATGATCAGCGTAAAAAGTATTATTCACTTGTTCTTCGCTTGTGATTAGGTACCTGAACCCGGAACATTGTTACCATATTGCAAGCCAAATATAGAGAGGATGACGAATGCTAAACCTAAGAAAACAGAGCCTAAAAGATCTCCAAGGGCAGTAAGATATGGAATAGCTGCGTTGTCAGGGTCTTTCTTCTTCTGCCACATGAAGTGAACGAGAATGTATGCTAGGTATAGCAACACCATGACCTGAAAAAAAAACGAACAATAAAATAACTACGGTATTAGTTCTTACGGCACTCCAGAGAGATTGTATACGGCAGATTGTAACTATTGTAGACTAATAGCAATCTTTTGGATTTAGCAAGGCGCTTTTAAATTCATACAAAATCACGAATGGTTCTATGCATTGAAAATTCTATTGTAGTTACGACATGCCTCTCGGATACATATTTTTTAAAAATATTTTACCTGTACTACACTGCACATAACATAAGTGACGCCAAAGAACACTTGAATGGTAACGAATCCCTGGTAGACGAAGTCAGCTACGATCATAAAAACGATCTGGCCACAAACAGCAAGGACCAGCAACATTCGAGCGACTTTAGCGGCGGGTGCTGCAAAGTAAAAATATGAAATATGTTTATTATCGAATGTAACATACAGGTATTACTTATTCTACGTCATTTAATTTGTATCGGTAGACATCCCTACGCATCGGCAAAGAAGAAAGAGGGTGTAAGCCGAGAGAAAAAGCCGGTGTTAAAAAACTCTCGGCACTCCTTTAAAATATCAAATAATCATACAAAATGACTATGGCAAACATAAATAGAAGAAACTAGAAAGAAGACTAGTAGTTTATAGATTGATTAGTACTGGTTAGTCAAAAAATTGCATAAATCAATAGCGATATAACCTTTTTAGGTATGGGCCTCAGACTTTGGATCTGTTTCATGATTATTGGCCAATGTAAAAGAGACAAGAGAAAGAGAAGTAGGTGAACAGCCTCCTGTGAGTGCCGTCTACTTTTTGGATCTAAGGCAAGCCGGTTTCCTCACGATGTTTACTTCACCGTTCGAGCGAATGTTAAATGCGCACATAGAAAGAAAGTCCATTGGTGCACAGTCAGGTTCGAACCTGACTGTGCACAATGGACTTGGAACCAGGGATGAGAGTCGCACGCTAAAGCTACTAGGCCACCGCTCTTGCTAACTAGAACTAAGTTAGTCATAACGAAACCTTAAAATATTTTTTATATAAAGAAATAATCTAGAATTTGGATAGCTCAAGTTGAGTGACAAACGTGTTCTATAGGTTACGGGATATCACATTTTCACACATGTATATATCGTATTATATGTGGTAATTAACTTACTTCCAAAGAACAATGTCTTCCAGGGCCACTCGATAATCCTCGTGTTCTCTGGAAGTACTCCTGGTATTGCTGTCTGGTGTAGATGTGTTGCCAGACGTGAGGATTGCACACATACCAAGTTACCACCGATGCCATTGACGATTGGTTGGAATACCTCATACGCTGGGTACCTGTCTACTGCCTGGTCCAGAACAATGCCTCCGATACTGTGGAAATAATAAATATTCTTATGTATACTGAACATTATTCATATATCTAATACAGAATATGCCTAGTCATACTTTACACTATAGGTATAACCTTTATTACATTTTGTTTATTAATAATTATAAGTATTTAAATAACAAACAATAAAACTATACAGATAAAAAGACAAAGGGTGTGAATGTGTGGTCTGCTTTAACCTGTACGTATAAGCCGATTCTTCCAGACAACACAGAAGTTAAACATGATATACTTTTGATCAATGTCATTTGAACACGATTCTACCAACATGGAAACTAACCCGCTAATAAAGAGAGCAGATATAACTGGAGTCCACCCGGTGGTGAGAACTTTCTTGGTATATTTGTTACGCCAAACAATCAACACCCACACCGGAAGAAGGCAGTAGTACACGCACAGCAACGTTATTGGCTGCCACAAAGACTTTTCTGAAAAAAGCATTCGAAAATTTAAGAATATATTTGGGTGTGTCCGGATAAATGAAACTTAAAGAATTACTATTAATTGCCTTAACATATAGTTTTTCAAAACAACTATTGAGTAGTTAGTAACGGACTTCGGTTTAATAAATATTAACTAGGTGTGAAATCTCAGCATACTCACTTATTTGTTCAAACATATACTGCGCTGTGACAGCTAGCACTGAGTTGCTGACGATGTCTCCGATAGAAGCCGCTAACGGTGTAGCCACGTTGTCTGGGTTAACTTTGAACTTTTGTGACCCAAAGATGACCATCACCATGACGAAGTCTAAAAATAAACATTTAGGTAGCTGATTAGTTTGTTTAGAAGTATTGCTTTAGTATGCTCATTTATTATATAATGAGTCAGAATATATAATAGAAATTCCAATTTAATAATCGACCTAATAACAATGATTTAAAAACTAATGCGATTACTCACCTAACACAAAGCATGTGGTAGTTGCAGTGAAGATAGCTGAAGAAATGATGAGAAGAACATAGTTTCCGTTCAGTTCCCGATCGGTGATTGTGTTGACAACAATCGCGAACAGTGAGACCACTGTCGCTGCTACTATTGCTTGAACCTGCAAAAATATTGTATATAAAAGTTATAACATTCTAAAACCAGATAGAATACCTATTAACGTAATCTATTTTTATGGTTGATATATTCTTAATTTCTAAAAGTACATTTCAAGGTTTCATTAAGGTGGTGTTTTGTATGTTTTATAAGACAGCGAACTTCACTTAATGTTAAGATAGTAATAATGGAGTCTCATATCCACTATAACCAAATATTTCTGAAATATATAAGAAATAGCCTCCTTTAGAATCTGAACTGGCTTTTTAATATAGACTTAGGGGTAACAACAAGATCTTAAAGATGACTAAGGATTACACTTGGAATAAGTAAATTATGGAGTCATGGTCTACCAACCTGTACAAGTGATATGTTCCCAACGACCATAGAGATAACCTCCCTCGGAGAATCCATGTTTCCCAAGTTAGCCTGTGTCGACAGGCGAGACGCCAGGCACATGTCCAGATTACCTGTTATATAAAAAAGTAAATAAACATGAAACATTTTCACTAATCCCGTAATTGCCGGACGGCAAGTTTCTTTACAACATTTTTTCAGATCCAAACTGCGCTATAGTTGAAAATAATAAATACATTATATTTCAACACGTTTTTTATAGTTGAGTATTTTTCTCACGTGGCAAATCTATTTATTTATTTCGTAATCCTACAGCTAACAAAATTATATATGTCTAACAAATAATTACACTGAAAATATAGCCAGAGATGGAAAACTTAAACTTCAAAAATTTACAAAAGGAAACAAACAATAAAAATTATACAATACATTTAACTAAATGATACCTAATTTGGCTGTGTTATGTGATGGTGTAAATGTGAGGGTAAGTACGTGAATGTGTCTATGTGGGGTGTGCTCATCATGCATTAATCAAATTCCACGATAGCTTAAACAAGCCAAGGCCGTTGTCGTTATTTGTACGGACCGCGCGATACAAAACTAAGTTTTTTATATATCTATCATAATACACCACTATCATATTCGGAAATTAATCTTTGATACAAATATATTGTAACTTATACATTCATAATATTCACCCGCAAAGAGCATTTACGTTATATTTGGCTATACCTGTCGGTATATATTTATGATATGAACTAGAATATGTGATGCGAATTGTATTTAACAAATTGGTTGAAAGTTGAAACAAAACAATGTTTACACAACGCTCGTTTCGAACATGGTGTGTTTATATCGGCATACAGACAAAAGGCGTCAAATTAATTAAACATACATATGTATACGCTTTCAAAACAATATCTTGATCACAATAAGTAGGTATATTAATTCCACGACTTTGCATTTTATGTTACTCTTCTAAGGTATTATTATGTAAATTGAGAAATTAACTTGATTAATAAACAAAATTAAATTGTAACTGCAAAGCATATTATAAACATTTTTATTCTGCATATTAGAAATGTAGTTGAATGTATGATACAAAATTTGCACTCGTCAATAGTCACCAAAACGATTAACACTACAGTAATTAACTCCAGGCAGAAATATTATTGCCTGGAGTTAATGTCGGTGGCGGTTGGAGATTCAAATATATGTTAAAATAAAACACTATGTTTGAAGCCGGGTGTAGTCTAGCTGTAATCGTTTAAAATATGAGCTTATAACTCACATATAATGCGGGGTAGTGGGTTGCGACGCTAACAAAAAAGCTTAACTTAACTCGGCTTATTTAAGTGAAAATTATGTTACAAATTATAGGGCTCATTTTGGCTTGAAGTGTGCGATGATTGCTATAAATATATATAAGGTTAGGTTAGGTTACATAACTCTAGGCTTACATTTTTTGTTTTCACAGTAATAATCGTATTGTTTTCTAAAAATTGGAGAAAAACGTGTGGCATCATTCATTGTTTAACGGCTAGTGTATGCTGCGTACACACAAACGAAAGAAATCTAATAAGAGCAACAACAGTTTTATTTTAATATTTTATAATAAATCCTAGAATAATTAACTGAGAATTGTAAAGCTATTGAAGATTATAAGGTGGACAGTTCTAAAGTGACGACAATTAGCCACTAAAGGATTAGGTTAGCCTTGATGTTACATTGCCATATGGAGGCATCAAAATCAAATCATAAATATAACAATGGATGACGTTTGATACAAGTGTGCTCTTAGTATAACCACAATTTGCTGGAAAATTACAAAGAAATAAAGGTATAGGACAGATTTTTATCGCGAACATAATTTTACAATCGCTCTAATGTATGATTGCTTTGATAACACTGTTTTTTACACTAGAATAACGTTTAAGTATTATTTAGAATATTGTTGTTAAAGGCCAAGGTCAGATTCATTATTTTTATACTTGGCAGAAGTATTCGGCTTTACAGAAATTTTCTTTTTAATAACGCAATAATATGTAATTAATACAATTTATATTTATTATTCTTTGTAATCGAGATCAAAGAGTTTAGATCACATTCTTGTTTCACTTGGAGATTAGTATGATATTTTTACTCACCCTTCAATCCCGATAGCGACGGTACTAAAACGAATATGGCTGACACTTCCACGAACACGTCCCAACCCTGAAAATGGTTATAACTATTAAAAACAAATAATATATCGTTTACTTGTAAAAAAATACATTTTACATTCAGATTGATAGTAATCTAGAAATTCCAGGAAGGCGATTTAATAGTTTGTTTGGGTAACCATTTTTACATACAACGTGGTGCAAAACGCATTCACCCACAGCCGTGTTGGACCTCTAGGTATCTAGAGGCTAGTTTCTTTTTACTGTTTTGAATAATTTTTGGATGCGTTTATAGTAATAACTATATATAAACTTGGTACTATGTTGTATCAAACGTTTTGTTACGGCATTAGGATTATCAAACAAAACAGACCAAAATATTTAATAAAAAAAACGTAGTGCTATGATAAATAATTATAAAATCAACTTTTTACAATTCAATATCGATCAAATTTGATGACGAATTAACTCGCGAATTTATTACATCTAGATAAATCTGTG
The DNA here is from genome assembly GCF_905147105.1 of Pieris brassicae. Lineage (NCBI taxonomy): Eukaryota > Metazoa > Arthropoda > Insecta > Lepidoptera > Pieridae > Pieris > Pieris brassicae. Next base: position 21,670,546 of record NC_059670.1, read on the forward strand.
TAAAAATAAGTGATAAAGTAAAACAACAATGCTATCAACCACAAGTTGTTAAACTGGGAAGCACCTGTGCATGCGGTTACAACGTACAAACGTTATCTTATAACGATTTCTAATACTTTACAATTACCACTCGAGCGTGGTAATGTATTGTTAATATTGTATGTATACCTATTATAGACCTTATGCTTTGTTTATAAAAACCCTTTATTTACATGTATTTTGGAAAAATAATTTTACAGCCTTAAGAGGCATATTTTCGCCTGTATACCATCTAATATATACTGGATTTATAATCTTTGAAAGTGATATTATACTAACTCTGACGCTGCCGAGAACCAACCCAGCTCCGATGGTGCCACATCCCGCTATGAAGAACGGCACGGCAACTTGCATCAACGTGTTCCACCATCTCTCCTCCTTTTTCTGTCAAAGAAAATAAAAAGGTGACCTTCTAGTATATGATAAATATAATTATTTAAAACCAAGCTATATATTGAAGGGCCTGAAAAGCGTGTTGGTTGTTTTAAAATACAGGGCAAAACGCATTACTGCAGTATTATATCATCGCTGTATGTTTGGTACGTTTAAGCTAATATATTATTGAGCAGCTCTTTTATATTTTATGACGACATTATTTCTATAAACATACTAAAACACATATCTTAAAATCTTAAAGTATATCACTGTTCATTCTTTGTAAATACTGTTACAATTGCTCTAACAACGAATTATATTTTACACGCGTATATTCTAATCAACAAGTTTATGTTCCGTCTTTTTCGATTAAAAGTTAATTACCTAACTACGACAGTACATGGAAATAGTGTGTAAAGTGACAAAAAATGATGGTAAAGTTATTTGCCTTTTTTTATTCTTGATTAGTTTGAAAGCGTCGGTTACCAAAAATTTATAAAACATAGTTCATGTTACAACAAAACCAAGTATTTAAGTTTGGCTACAACTTTTGGATTATACATCCTTAACATATATAGCCTAATTTCTCATAAATGTTAAGATTAAAACTTAAAATTACAGAATGCAATAGAACTAAAATCGCATTGCTAAAACAGAACATTGCCATGATCATTAAGAATTTTTAATTGTCATTTATAAATAATTGTACCTCGACTTTAATAACATTTCCGCTTGGAAAAATTTAAGTTTTCAATCAGAAAGACTAATGAGTTTTGTGCACGATTACAAACCAAAAACTACTTTTAACGATTTTTCGAAATCGGTTCGATTGGAAGGTGGATAAATAGAACACCGTAGTTATAAAGGATATCTTGAAACTCAGTAGCCAAAAGTACTAATTGTATAAAAACGTATTAATAATTCTTTTGTTACAGTCTTCAGTTACATATCCTATTGTTCGATACGAGCACTGTTATCGCTATGACAATCGATTTCTTCACTGATTGAGTCAAGTCCTTCACGTATATTTTCTATTTAAATGTAATCTTGATTGACTGAAAAATAATTATAAAAGATTTCCACAGTTCTGAAAATTGTATTAAAAATGAAAAGTAATGTTTGGTCGTTATTAAAAAATAAGTTTAAATTAAAGGAATTAAATAACATATGAAAAGCCCAGTTCCTTGGTATCCCTTGAGTTCATTAATAATTTCATTTAGATTTTAATTTCATGTATGTTATGTACATGTAGGGTTTTATCTTGAAAGGCATTTAAAAACCAATTTTCTCAAATTAAGATGACGCAGATGTTGTAATGACATTGACGTAATAATTTTTCTTTTGAGGTAAACTTATCCACAGTTTTCAATGTGGTATAAAATTGTTTTTAATCTACATAAATATGCTTAACCTTTTGAATATTATAATGAAAAGACTGTATCATCCAGAGTAAATGGGAGCATTATTAGGCTTTGATAGGAAAAGAGTCCTCACGAGAGGTACAATATCTGGGTGATTGCACTATATTTGGTCTATTGTAATAAAATGTTAGCTATCGGCCATTTCCGTTTGCTGACATCACAGCTCTTTGTGTATTGTAATTTAGTTTGAATTTATTGTGCTCATTATGTCAAAAACCTCTTTCCGTATTATTTAATACGCGATACTAATTTGATAGATATTTCGGCTGCAATTTAAGTATAGGGCGTGGTCCAAAATTTGAACTATGTGGAAAAGGCATCCAAAGCCTTAATATATTTTAATACTTTTTCCTTGCAATCATAATGCAGTCTTTTGCTTAAATGTATATATTTATATATAAAAAAGCGACTTAATTAAGAAATTAAATTATTATCATATCAAAATGAGGATCTATGACGAATATTTCAATCAGAATATTGTCTTACCCCGGATAAGGGCTGTTTCTCAGCATCTTCATCAGGTAACTTCTTGTCGGGCAGATCCACGGGGCTTTTAAGCTCCCCGTTCGTGTTTATGGACGCCATCGTGTATCCGCTGTCTGGACTGCCAATTTCATCTAAAACAATTCATAATTCAACAATTACAGCTAAGATTGCAAATAAACTGTCAGATACAGAAGACTGATCTTATAAAATGATCAAAAAAGCAGAAATGTGTCCCATAACGGGCTGATTCGAAATATGTAATAAAAGCCTCTTTTTATCTTGCGATTCAGCGAACAGTCAACTCAGGCTTTTAAATAATTTGTATGAAAGTCTTGCAGATGATTTAAACTACCATAGTAAACGTTTTGTTCCCCTTTAGTTGATATTTATCAAATTTGCTCGCATTGTTTTAAATCTTATCTTATCTTAATAATATCGACATTTTCACGCTTTTGTACTAACTGGGTATAATTTATCAACAAATGATAATTAACTAATTGGTATATTTACTCTCGACAGCTTACAGTTATAAAATAAAATTAAATCAATAAGTACTAGTAATTAGGTCATCGAAACTTTATGATTTAAGTAATTACTCTATCGGGTCACTAATATAAAATAATCCACACTCAAATACCTTTCTTATCTATATGTTCTGGTATTGATAGCGACCGCGAAAATACTTACAAGAATGTACACTTTTAAAAATATATTTATCAAACAAAGATTTAATAAAATTAATCGCAAATGAATTATAATATTTTTGACGTAAAGCTACCGTCTGTATTTTATCAAAATCCGAAAATATTATCTTTATAGTTATATAATCTTACACATTATATTTATAATGAATAAACACATTCGTATATTAACAGTATCATAAATATAAGAATGTGTTCTTGGTATGCATACATATTTGAACATTCAAAAAGAGTACAATTATTGTTTTTATTTCAGAAAAATATGTTCATACAAATGCACCAATACATTTAAAGCTAAATATATATAAATGCACAAACCAATTTGTACAATGTAACTCCTAATATTCATAAAACAATTCACTCACTATAGCATAGCTTTTTGTCTCAGAAATAGTGTAAAGTGTTGTTTATGAATAAATAATTACTATGAACATACCTAAAATGGTATAACCATTAAATTTCCTCCACATTTTATGTACAGCCATTTCTATATTAACACCCATTATCACTAAAAACTAATAAAACACTGCACTCAAGCGATAACAAAATAGCACTGTTTAGAAGCGGAAACACTAGTCACTATAAAAAAAAATCCTCGACAATGCCATTCGTTTTTGCACCACAGAGCTCTTTCTTTTATCATTTATCAGCATCTTCACACATTGAGAATGATAATTTTACTCGAATGACACAACGTTCAAAGGGGTCACAGTCAAATTACAACAGTTGTTCAGACCGCGTAAATATGTCGAAGAGACGATTGTAACTAACAATTTTATCAATGTTTTGTTTTGTGAATGTGTGCGGAAGTAATTAGTTGAGTCGGCTGTGATTTTATTACCGATAAAATGATAATGGGCAAGGGGAGTGTAGTGGGACGTATGGCATACTTATTAGTTTTAATTTCGCATCTTGGAAAAAAATTAACCGAGAAATATTTAAATTAGTCTCATGTGAAGGAGTAATAATATAAAGTACCTAAGTGCTTCAATTTTAACTTCAAATCAAACATAACTTCAATTTTCATTGGCATTAACAGATCAGTGAATACGAGGCCGCGATCGCGAATTGATTTCCGGGCGTTAATAGTCAGTCAAATAATTGGTAAACCATTCAAAATTAAGGCAATATAATATATATATATATATATATATATATATTACGTATTGCCAATAAGATAATCTCTGTTCACGTTTCTTTCATTTCCGGTTGTCTTATTAACTTTAATGTCATAATCGCTATGATTACTATATTACGAAGGAAGGAACGAAGGAAGGGATAATAAGCAGTTAGGTTAAACCAAAAAAAGTAAATAAACTTCGCAGTTTATAAAGGGATGCGGTAAAACCCATTGGTAAAAGTGATATGATTTGAATCACATTATACCAAGACGTTTGTTAATGATTCATGATTATTCAGCTGCAGGTTACTCATAAGTAATTCATGCTATGATATCGTTACATATAAGCCAAAATAAATTCAACATAATTAATTTAAAAAGAGTGTAAGTACAACATTAGACGAAGTATTTGAATTTTTTACTTAGCAATTTATATTATTGTTCTTTGTTTTTTAAGTTTTTTAAGCGAAATGTAAACGTGCTATTCTCGAGCGGTTATCTTTCGACTATACACACGTAATATAACTGTTTGACGCAGTCTACGAAGTCAATAGTGACAATTAGTGTGAGTATAAGCAAACTCCTTAAGAAAATATTATTTAAAAGATCGAAAATTTAAGTATTGTTATTTTTTAGTTTTTGTGACGCAGTTTCTATTTCTCATAGGCAGTAGTGAAAATTCTTTATATGGAGTCAAACCTTATAAAGCAATATATAATAATATAGTTTTTATTTATAAATTGAGTACAAACAATTTCCATCATTTATTTTGAGAACATTGAGAATAAGTTATTCACTCACTTACGCCAATGGACTGGTCATGTAACACGATAGCTTGACAACAGATGGACATTAAAGACAACACATTAGAATTTACTACCTGGGAAAAAAAGAGTGATTTTATAGAAATAGCAGGAAAATACACCAGAAGGGTTTGGTTTGGAATTTTCATTTGGTTTTTAAGTTCAAGCAATGTTTGGCCAGTAAATATATTGTATATCTAAACAACCTTGATAGAGGACAAAACTTGGCGATTAAAAAGAGTGGCGGAGAGTTTATTGCCAGTTCTTTTCTTCCGTTCTACGCCTTTGATTTGAGAACTATCAGTAAATGTAAATTTAGAAGCATTTAATTAGTATTTCTTTTTCGTCGTTCATAAGTGTTCATTGTGTTACATACCTATATGAATAAATGATTTTGACTTTGACCTTGACTATTACTTAATTACCGTTTCTAAAATTAAATACTTACCTTATAAATTTGCATTTCATTTATTAAGATCTTAAGACATTATCTAAGATTATATTTTTTTTAAATATTTGTACACGCGTTGTCTGTATCTTAAGACAACTATATTACCTGTAACAATGTTTAAACAAACTGACGTGCAAACATACACACGCCTGACTATTACGGAATTTTCATTGTATAGTTCTTTTCATAAAATTATTCATAGGAAAACGTGGCCATTGCTAATTTTATTGTTTTAAATGGTTATTTTTTACAAGGCGTAAATCGTACAGAATTTAACCTTGTATTCGCCTTAATTTCATATAGTTTCAAGATTGACCGAATTGTCGCAAACTTATTAAAAACTTTCATTTTTTTAAAGAATAGTGGGCAAACATGCATGAGGCTCACTGATGTTAAGTGATACCACCCATGGACACTCAAAGGCTCGTGAGTGCAATGCCTTTTAAGAATTGGTATGCTCGTTTTTTAGGGACGGGAAAGTCGAAATGGTTTAAAATACTTCAATACTACTAAGAACACTTTATTCTATCCTAACGATAGTTGTAATAAGTGACCTTTAGTAAAATATTATTATATTATTCTGACTGACTGTTGAAGACTGTTAAAAATTTAGAAGATTTAATGGATTGATGATCTTGATTTAATAAAAAAATTGTAACAAAAAACACGTACCGCTGATGGTGAACACAGGGTTCCCGTTGATGTGCAGGGAGTAATCTTCGACTTTCTCTGATGGCTTGATGACATCGGGCACTCCGACCATGCCTGAAAAGACGAAGATTTTGTTTAGGAACAATTAATACGTAGCTTGAAATCAAATAAAAGCTTAAATTAAGTTATTGTTTCTTTTAAGACGAGTGCAGACAAGCGTTATATAAATTTGTATAATAAAACTTTCAGTATATAATATAACGTATTACTTAATCTACATGACTGGTTCTTATATGATGGCAATAGCATGGGGTCATATGTGGTCGATTTATATACTATATGTAATGTATACTCATACATTGCTACAATATTTGTACTATGTTTGATAATTGGTTACTTTTAAAATAAGTCGTGATTTCGAACAAAATAACATGAAGTTTTACAATAACGACATTGTTTGAATCGTTAAATTTTGTAATTAATTTGCGATTTCTGTGTCACGAAACCTGTATGTGAAGTGACAGTCATTCTATAAGTGAGATTGATACTTGCCTGTACCTCTATAAGGGACAGTTAAACGCATTTAACTTTTGCAATTTATGACACACTCTTAAATTTAGTTAGGCCCTTATTTAATTCCAAGTTTTTTATTATCGCGCCACCTAGAGGTACGTGGGAACAATTACATGTCACGATAGATTTATTCAACTAAATAAATAATCGAGAAAATCAAGATAAGGCTTTATTACACATATAACAATAATATAACCATAATAAATATTAACTCACGCGTCTGATTACCAGGGTTTATTATATTTTGAGATGGTCATTGAGAGGTAATTACTGTAACCCGAGATTACGACAGTTGTATATGGCACTGACTTTGTTCATTTGCGGTTTTCTATGCACGGTCAGTTCAAAGACAAATAAAGGTTCCGATTTCCGAGTTGAATATGCAAGGTATAGCAACATCTTTATTATATGCTTTGTTTAACATATATCATTCTTCATATTGCTTGAAGTGCTACGTGGCACATGGTTACGTAAACCGATAAGTTTAACATTTCTGAATGCAGACTAGTTAATGAAACTTTATCAATTAAATAGTTAGATAAAAATTGAAACTATTACTCGTACTTATGAGATCGAAGTGAATACAGATATATAAAAATATATTCGGTAATAACTCTAAAATAATATTTTTATTGATTATAAGGAGCGCACTCCGCAGATGATACCATAAAAATTGATAAAAAGGCCGCTGTATTCAGGTCAGATATAAGCTAAGTGGATTTACTTCGTACGCTAGTGGCCATGGTGTAGAGGGAATATTTTCAGCAGCTAACGTAACACTTTGTAAAGACAAAGCTAACTACCAGAAGCATGAATATTAACTAATCTAAATAAAGGTTTTTTAAGGACAATAAATCGGTATTAAAAGAAAGTCACATGTTATCAGTCATAAAAATGAATTAGTGTATTAATAGTATCGTATTAGCTTAAAGAAATAAATCAAGAATTTCTCTCCTTATCAACGTACGTAGGTACATTACATAACTTATTACGTAATAAGTATGTCTAATTTGTTCTAGCAATTAGTTCACCATGATTTAACTAAAAAGAAAATTAATCAGACGAGGAAAGGAGCTACGGAGAATACAACTTAACGTCTATTAGCAATGTGAACTTCTAACTAGACTAGTTAGTTGGCGAAAATGAAGAGGAAATGTGAAAAATCAAATAAATATCATCATTGCAAGCAGACCAAGTCAGGCGCCAGATATAATTTACAAAGTAATATTGTTTATGGCGTATAATTTACCGATAATGTTCATAAAACTATCATAATTTAATATTTTTATTACCCATTCAATCGATAAGGTTAAAATTCATGGAAAAACTAAGGGAAAATTATATTTTTGTGTTTAAGTTTTATTTTATACTTTGTTGAGTTGGCAGAATTCGTTTCAACACGCCTGAAACCGTTTAAGCTATTCGTATATCAAATTCGATTTATCCGGATTAGTTCCGTTTCATTGAAATGGACCTATATGTTTTGTTTGAAAACTTTGATCGGTACCTTTAAAACCTACCTTCTTTCTAGAATGCGACACTCGTCAATAAAGTCATTGCTAGGAAAGGCATACAATCATATTGACGTCATTACATGAACATTTTTGCAACAAAGAACGTGGGAATCGTAATAATGATAGAAATATCTGGAATTTTTTGTATAATATCAGAGGTTTTGAATAACACAAAAAACAAATCGGTATGTATTTTGTTTTTATACAATTAATCTAGTATAATACCTGATAGATTTGGTATTTCTAATCCATATGATGACTATATTATTATATTATCAGTCCTCTTTTGAAAGACGTCTTTAGATAATAACGCGTTTACAATTAACGTATTATATTTTTACCTAAATATAATTTTTATCGGCAAAGTTAAGGTACAAAACGTATGGCGTTACAACCCTATATGGGTTGTCGTCGAATACCCTCTGCCAGAATGATTTTTTATAGACCTCAAGCATCTTCGTGCTATCAACTTTTTGTGTCTGACAACATGTCGATTTTCGCGTTCGAGCAATGTCACAGACGGAAGAAACTATTGATGCCATGATAGGAAAACATAGGAGACATTTAGACATAGGAGTCACAGTGTTAAGCTCCTGGGTCAACACTGTTCATTATTGCACTATTGTATTTTTCGACAGCTGACAAAAAACGCTTTCAAATTGCTGCAACGTTTCGAAATTCCCTTAAGTGCATTAATGAAGCCAAGGTTGAGACGTCTGGTTCAGCCGAAACCTAACACCGACCGACACTTCCTCGTTACCACTGAGACATGTGAACCGACTGAATGAAACATATCTCTAACTATCCCTATCCCTAGTTGAATAATTACACTCTGAATAGTAGTCTGTAGCGTCTAAACGTCCATTTAACAGTATTTGAATGGGTGGTAGGAACTCTGATAAAATTAGTGATCGGTTCATCATAGACACAATAATGCCGTGAGGTGGAAGTGCGTTGCCGACCTTAAAGAATTCGATACACTCATGGAGGGCCCTAAGTAAGAACAAGACAATTGTAAATACGTGGCGTTTCTTTCAAGCATTACTTGTTATATTTTATATTTAAAATAAAAGAATATTAATAATAAGAAACTCCAGCAAACATTTAAAACTTTGTTTATCCATGTAGGTACATATATATAATGTAACATTTATTCAATGTCATGAAATAGCTGTTTTCATAGAAATTGGGAAATTTTCTTTGAAGCTTTTTTAGTTAAGTATAAACTCCAACATGAGTCTTATATAGGTATTGGTAAGGGAGCTGGTTAAGCTGCTCCTGATAACAATAAAATTCATGTTAAGAATGAAAAAGTCTGCACAAAAACGTGGCCCTTTTGAAATGTATTGTGCAAGCGTCAACGAACCGCGTCGATTGCAACAACTGTTTTCTTAATTATTTTATGATATCTCTGAAGCAAAAGGGAATTTATTACTTACTCGGACAATTTCTAGCTATTATAACCATTTTCTGGTTTAGTCTATGTTTTGGTTTTCGACTTACGACATCCTAACTCAAAACTAACAAACTTTTTTTTAAATTTAATAGGAGGCTCATCTGATTTTAATGATAAAACTTAGCTGCAGACATCCGTAATACTCACCTGAACACTACATTATAAAATCGAAAGAGATCATAGTGTATATAATAACATTGAAATTTAGTAAAAAACCTTAATTTTATTTAATCGTATAAGGTAAATAGGTAATAACTGCATTGTGTAGTAAAGCCATTATGTGCCTCACACAGTTAATAACATAGTAAATACATCATTTAATCCACGTTCAGTGAGTAATAAGTTTTTCCTAATGCGCAATGGAAAAGTCAAATTTACCTTGTGGTGACAATTATAAAAATGTTGAGAATTATCTTCCATACCCAAGCCACTAAATACAAGTTAGTAAACAAATTATAGAAGTTTTTATTTGTTGGTTATTGACACAAAAATACACTATGACAGTATAAATCACAATTTCCCCAATTCTCTTTTTGATGTGTTTATTATTTTCAGCATATTCTTAAAAGCATTAAAAAAATGTATGGAAGCTTTTTGTAACGGGCCGTTTGATGGACCCTGTATATTTTTGACTTTCCATCACAAAAATGGTTCGAAAGTGACAATCTGGATCTAATACATCTAAATTGAACTTAGCCCCTTACTAACGCGATTAGTGTATAAATCTAAAATTATGTAATATTGTTATTTTTAGGGGTCGTCTAAAGTCTAGACTAAATCTCCAGACGAAATATCGTGTCTAGACTAATTGCATCGTACTTTGAAGCACCTATTAATAATGACCGTGAAAATAAGAAAAAAATTGTTGATAATAGAGTCGATAATTACTTTTAATAATTTTCCTTATTACCTGTTTTATAATATGATGATCTTCCTGGATTTTGACATTATTCTAAAAAGGTGTTACCACTTTTGTAGTGTGTTTGTTTGTTCTCGTTATGTCTACAGCAAAATTTCAAATATGTATATCTATGTTGATATAATTTGAACATTTTTAAGATTTGCTGATAATGTTTTTTTTATTCAGTTGTCGGTGATAGGTACAAATGGTAAGCCGTCGGAACATATGATTAACTTAGATATTATTCAACGTCAATGCTTTTTATTCTTTAAAGACCTTAAACACACTCCGGAGCCCTCTGGCATTGAGAGTGTCCATGAGCGGCGGTGTATCAATTAATATCAGGTGAGGCTTCTGCCCCTGATCTATATAAAACTTACCACTAGTAGTACCACCACCACTGTAGTGTCATAGGTTTCTTTTATACATCCGTCTACTACATAAAATATCTAACGTTCTTCATCTTTCGTAAAATTGAGTGTGGTCTACGCAACGATAGGTATTTTATCAACATTATATTATTAGTTTTTCACAGGCTGTGCAGTGTGCATACACGTGACTAACCACAGATAGTTATAAGTAACCTTTGTCTTATGCTTCTGTAACTTAATGCTTTAGAATTATCTGTGACCTTACATGAATTGTACCGATTTTACGTCTGTCATCGTGACTGGTTTTTTGATGTATGGATCCTATCTGTACATTTTATAGGCTCCAATTAACACAGGATCCCACTACTCGATTATATACAGTTGTTTATTCAATGACTTCACTCATACTTGGAGCAAGAATCGCTTATAGAAATGAAAGCATGGCGAGCTCTGACAATCATAGGAAATAGGAAATATAAAAGATTAATTTTCTATTCGTGTAAACCTTAACAATTAACACCTGTCAGTCCTTACGTTGCGGCTAACTGAGAGCTGGCAGCGATACTTTTTGTTCAACCATCATTTTCTTTAAAATGAGGTAAAATTGAAAATGAAAACAAAAATTAAGTACAGGTGATTGCGGCAATTTTTTATATGCAACGTATCGCTAATCCATTGCATACACTCTCAACATCCATCAAAAAACAGATAGCTCCAGAATCGAGCAATGAGACCTTAGTACATAGACATATTATGTAAAGAAGACCGGAATTTTTAGACAACCGCCTTTAATACTAGGAGTAGGTTCAGGTATCTCTCAATACTATGTTACGTGAATATAAGTATGTGATAAACCATAATTAATAAATATAAAAAACAATATTATTATTTTATCAGATGTTCAATTGTTATCATAGGAATGTTTAAATAGCAATTGTCATCAGTTAATTATAATACGATTGAAAGACTTATTACTTTTACAAATGTTTTAAATCAAAATTAAAGGGATTTCTTCTAATAATATATTTTAGTTATTATATTTTTAAGGTAGTTATTGTTTTTCTTATATATTAATTTATGTTAGCAGTATTATGTTATTTTTAACTTTCGTCTTCAAACATCAAACATAATTTATTCGTGTACTTTTTGAGTTTTTTACGTTATCGAGATTACAAAAAGATAACCTTGCACATTAATGAAAATTGTATCATTTTAATTATTAATACCTCGCGTTATTTGATAGTACATATGCACACGAACCGGAAAGATCAGTCAAGATATCAATATCACATTAAGACAATTAAACAAATATAGAATACCACTGTGATGACTTTATTGTAAGGAGTTAATATTATTATTTATCATTAGAATTTTAATTACTAGAAGACACACTGATAGCAAAGGTATAAGTTTTATAATACTTCATATAACGATAATCATCAACTATAAGAAGAATTGTCGACCGTACATAAATATTTTCAGTAAGATTTATGGGATCTATATAGCAGTGTTGGGATAGTGGCTTCATCGTGCGTCTCACGCACGAGGTCGTAGGCTCAATCCCCGGTTGTTCACCAATGGACGGTCTTGCTAATCATATGTGCGCATGTAACATTCGCTCGAACGGTGAAGGAAAACATCCAGAGGAAACTGGCTTCCCAACCAAAGTTAATTAAGTTAATAATTATAAGCGCAAAAGTCGTACACATGAAGCTAAAATGAGCTATTTAGTTGAGTCTCACACTCATAAATTGTAATATTTTAGTTTCCGATAATGTGGAATAGGTCGACTACACTTTTAATGTTCATAGTTAACATAAGTTTCACTTAGATTTAAGAACCCTTTTAAACAAACCAGTTGACACCTAGCTTCAAACAATGTGTTTCATTATCATACCTACAACGAACGCCATCAAACGAACCCTCGGTACTGATTTTATGTAATCCATATAATTGTTTGTGAAGACAGTTATTTTTGATCCCATCCGAATGTTAAGGTCTGGTACAATTATTATTAATATTACGTAATAGACACTTAAAATTGATAATTTTCCTCTGCTCTAATTGGTTTTGTAATAACCATTGTTACGATTTGAGGTCAATTGCCCTTAGCCTAATTTTCTTTTGAAAGTTTCTACCAACTAAAAAATTTGTTCATTGTTTATTTACCTCAGAAAAGACATACGTATATTGAAAATTAAAAGTGGTCTGGATATATATTGTCGCCAGTGTAAGAATGTCACTAAGTGTTTTGTCTAATTAATAGGTTTTGACCTGAAATTTACTATAGGGCATATTTATTCATACATAAAATAGAGATGCCCTTTTTTAAAAGTGAGGGACTTAGAATTTTCTAACTACTTAAATTTTAAGATTTAGTAAATATTAAATAACCATGTAACCTTAATAAGGCTTGAAAATTAATCGTGTTAACAAGCGTGATTCGATATGAAATGCTTACAAAACATCGGCTCACTCTATAAACATTCTTATTCATTACTGTATTATAATCTTTAAACAAAGATGTGATTAAAGTGACTACGAAATTCAAACTTTAGGCAATGTTCAGGTCTCAGGAGGCACTTTAAATGTTGATTCAAAGTCAAAGAAGAAAATACCCTAAAATAATATTTGAATTTTAGTTTCATATAGAAATGAGAGAAAAGATTATATTAATAATACGGTACATTTTAGATAAGATTGACTTTAGGTTTCAAAGATAACGTCTGAGAATAATTTTATTGGAAAGTAATAAATTATATAACTCAAAATATATAAATGATAATAAAATAAGATATGTCATTAGATGTATCGTTACTTGTCCGACACGGGCATTGATATATCTTAAAATCTACATGGTTTTTGTAATGGGAAGATAAAATCGACAAAATCTGTAAATAAAAATAACATATTAGGATTAACGTCATACTATTAATTATAAATAATACCTACAAATGGGTAAACTCGTACATTTTTAGCTCATAAAGAACAAATAGACAATAAATCGTAGCAATAAAGTTATTTATCAGTTATATATTATATACAACGTAATTATAAATATATTTTTTTAGTTTTACAATTTAAAATAAACACAATACATGAATCGATTGATGCGCAGTAGATTGTTCTATTAGGGTTATAAAATATTCTCTATGTATAAATAGTGAACAGGTAAACGAGCAGTTAAATTTATTCTGCGGATGTGTTTGTTTGCTAAAGATATTTTCCTGTTTCGGTTTAATTTTAATCCGTATTAGCTTTACAATATTTTCTGGAGACAATTATCATTGTCATTACTGGGGTCATTAATGGCGAAATAAATAATTCCTTGTATCCATTCATGAAATAACTCACGAATCTAATATATCTAGGCATAAGAAAATGTTTAAAGCGGGATATGAAATAATGAAACAAGTATAATATATAAGATTAAAAAAAAACATTGTTTTGTCCTTATTAGTAAATCGTTTCAACGCGATAAAATAATTAATATATATATATTATAAATTGTGTTATGTGTTACAGAATCTTCTCAATTCAACATTTCTTCTAAACGAATTATTCGTAATTTATCAATCCATTTATATTTTATTACACTCAATTGTCTAAATAGGCTTACAATGTAATTAACTGTTTGGCTATTCAACGTAATGTTATGGTGTTTCTTCCAAGTTGAAAATTAAACATATTTTTATTATTATGCAAATAATTTAGAATAACTGGCAAATTTTCTATTCAATTTATATTTTGAGTTGAAGACAATACGTGTTTGTATAAAAATTATGAAAAACGAACACCTAATATTATTGAAAATAAATTTCAAATTCAGATTTCAGGCCTAAACTGCATTTACGATAATGCAAAGTGTATAGTTAGTGGTCTCGTGTATTACACCAGTGATTGATCAGCAAATATGTCAGCTAGAAGTGGGATAGAAGAAATCTGACAGCGCTAGAAAAATAATAATAATTAGTATTTTTTTGGATCCTTATCACACATGTATTGGCCTTGTTGTGGACATAGATTTATGCGAGCCATTTCGAGGACATAATTTAATACGTATTATCCGGTTTAAGTTACTTCGTTAATGTGCTTGTGGTTAGTTTATCCTATTCTATTATCACCAAGTATAACTTTCTTTTTACGACAAGAAAGATATCAATTACCTAGTATTACTAAATAAATGAACATCATTTACAAAGTTACACTATTGTCACAAAAGAATAAAGTCTTTAAACATGGGGCTATTGCATGCTATTGTGTGTGTGTGCCTAGTGAATTTCATGACTTATCTTGTGTAAAACACGTCAAAGTCACGCCCACTGTGAAGTTCCGTTTGGGAGCTGGGAATTTTTCTTATCGTGAATATAATATGTAAAGGTTTGTCAACAATCTGTCTTTGATTGTCTCACAATTCGTGATGTGATAAAAGAATCGATATCTTTTTTTATGTAATCGGAGGCAAACGGTCAGGAGGCTCATCTGATGTTAAGTGATACCGCCGCCCATGGACATTCACATTGCCAGAAAGCTCGCAAGTATGTTGCCGGTCTTACAAGATTTGTTGGAGACCAATTGGTACGCTCTTTTTTTGAAGGACCCTAAGTCGAATAGGTTCGGAAATACTTCAGTGGGCAGCTGGTTCCACATAGTGGTGGTGCGTGGCAAAAACTGCTTTAGAAACCGCTCAGTTGTGGAACGACGGACGTCGAGGTGATACGGATGGTATTTTGTTTTTTGCCTTGACGTCCGATAATGAAACTCAGCTACGGATATTAGACCGAACAACTCTTCCGAAGACTCCCCATGGTAAATGCGGTAGAAGATGCAGAGAGACCCAACATCTCTACGCAACGCCAAGGGATCAAGCCACACGGAAAGTGATTGGTCGTGGCCCGGAGTGGAGTACCGTCTCGCCTTGCTGAGCACACCAAGATTTTTGGAGGCTAGTTTAGCCTTCCCTTCCAAATGACCGCGAAACTGAACGTCATTCGATAATGTCCAAAATTCTGAGGCTTTAAGGCTGAGGCCTTCAAAGAGGGGAGTAGCGACAAAGGGAGTTTTTCCTTTTTTATCAGTATGGTGAATCATGTGATCCACATAATCATTCGATCATTTTTCATCATTAATTACTATAATGGCTTTTTTAATATACAATACTAATACTTGAATTTATTTTATTTACAAACATCTGTGTTAATAAATAATACGTACCTATTAATGAATGAGATATTGTAGTCACGTGGCTAAACTCTTATTGTTTTGTTCCTGTCTGAAAAACTGTTAACTTGATGTACGTAATAATAAAGAAGCCAACTCGGGCATGGCGGCAGACCATTAAGACCTGCTATGTACACAGGCGATAATATAGCAGACAATACTATGCAAGAGGGTTACAAGAGGAGTCTAGGCCAATAAGGCTGTCGCCTATTAATATTTACCTACATACATAGACAGCTAATCAAATGATTAAAGTTTAAGGATTTAAAAAATCTAAATAAATATAAAACATTTCTATTATTTCCAAAGTAAATAAGTCTGACTTTAAAATCAACGAGAATTAATATGATATACAATCTGTAAAAGATAATCCCATTAACGGATAAGTTATTGAACGATTACGGATAAGTGATGACTGACTTGGCAACAAGTGGGGAAAAGAGGTTACAGCGACGTTTTATGAAAAGCATTGCGAGACTAACGACTATTCCTGGAAAAGATATCTTGTATACCAAAAACCTTAAAAGATCTTCCTTCTAGAGTTTTTAAAAATCGACTTAATTTACTACTTTTAGAAAAAAAATATTATGCTAAATTAATGATTATTTGCATGAAAAATTATAATTAATATTAATTTGTGTCTTAAACTTAAAAATGTTTTAATATATATATTGTAATATTTTATCACTATAAATAATATATAAGAATAGACTATTTGATATGACTCAAAATGTATATATCGCAGTAAGTAGTAACCTAACCTAACCTAACCATTTACAATAAAACAAATCACGGAATTTCCAAGCTCTCAGTTCTACACGATTACACCGAAATAACAATAACAAATGAAATAATCATGGCAGAGTCTTGTTTTACATTGTTAATCAACACGCTGGCTTTCGGTCAGACAGATAGTTTTTTTTAAATCAAAATACTTGCGACTTGATTGAATATCGATCTTTAATTACCTGTCTAGAGATTCAATTAACTCTCTGATTTAACTACTTTACTGCGACATATATAACTTCAATGTAAAAGCCCTTTAAAGACAACGCCATTATGTGCGGCGATATTTCCATTGTGCAAATAAATTATTATAATTATTATGAAACGCGCAGTGTAAAATATGTATTTATCCAGTACTAGTTGCCCCCGCGAACTTCGTTTCGCCTTAATATAGTTTTTTTTATATAACATTTTACTATGCTAGCCTATAGGCAATTTTTTAAATTTTTCAGAGTTTAAGAAATACTCGAATAAAAAATTACTCGAATTGGTCAAGAGTCATCGAGTTTTGAGCTTAGCAACATATTTTGCGATTTATTTTTATCTATAACGATTAAGACTACGTACATATACAAATTTTTTTACCCCGAAACGATACCTATTCTCATTTGATTGATCAACGGTTATCTCTAGTAGAATCACACATGTCCAAAATTATTTCAATTTCCCCGAAAAGCTTGATTAATACGACAAAAAATTATTACGTTTTCGACCTCCATATCGCATGTCTAATTGTGCCATAATAAAATCGTATAATATTGCGCTACTTTTAGAAATACTGATAAAAATACTTCTATCTCTGTTATGCAAAGCATTTTATCTAGGAAATTTACAAAATATGAAAACACGTGAGTGCACGTGTAATCTAAATGTTGGATTATTAAGTACATTTATATGCGATTAAAGTTATCCTATATACCTAGACAAATTAATTATTGATAAGAATACGTACATATTTTTTATATACTTTCTTTGACTTTTAAAAACACTTGCTATAAATTGTCATTGTTGTAACGTAGATAATACGTAGGCAGATTTCATAACATGTTGCTTTTACATTTAGGTGTCATAATTAACAAATTTGTTAATAAAATACTAGTGAAATATTTTTATCAATCTAAAAAAAATATTAACGTTTTCCTATAACAAAAGACAAACGGAAAAACATTTATTTTATTAAATGTAATCTGGTTTTGCATTAGGATTTCTTCAATTCTTTTAAATGTCAATATTGGTCATAACTAATGTTACAACGAGACTAATGCTCGGCGTTACATTTCATAGACATTAGTTTGTTGTAAGAAGATAACTCTCGCGAGCAGGGCGGTTGTTGCTATGGGATGATACAGTACGCTCGAATAAGAATAAGATTAAATAAAACTAAGCTAAAGTTTATGAAGCCTTATGATTTTCATGCAAGCTCAACTATCCGAAGTTCCTGTCGTTTATAAATGGCGTTATATCTTACGAATACCTTCGTTCTGTTTTCTTTGCTTTATTATTACAGCACGATTCCTTGTCCAGAAAAGATGTATGACAACAATTAAAGCATAATTTCAATACCATTGAAATTGTATTTGTAACGGTAATCTAAAGTTTTAAACTTCAAACTATGTTCATAATGAGGAATTTGTAAGTATTGCTCTACTTTTGCAATTAACCAACACTTTTCGATTTATAAAGATTGAATCATTATTTTATAACCTTATTTATTCCGTTTCATAGTAATATATTTTATGAGTGTTTTTATCGAATTGTATCGTTAATTCACCTGAAGATATTATGATTAAAATATATTTAATTTAGAAAATATGTTCAATAAAACTTTTTTGTTGTTGAACATTTTGCCGTTATCAAATCGATATGTATGAGATTGACTGACAGTGTAAAATATATTTCAATTGCGTGATTTATGACTCACTTGAATATTTCGATAAGAAAGTAATTTTTGACGTTAGCAGACATATGTATCGTGTCAGTATTATCTATATATCGGCCCTGATCAGGGACACTTAAAAATAGATTTGCATGCAATTTTTACCTTAAGATTTTTACCTAAAAATCGTTTTTCTTCTCTTCTAAATAAGTCCAAAATTTGTTCACGTCATTTCAAAAAGTTCAAACCTAGAAAACATTACAATGGTAGGCTAAGATTCTAATGGAGGTAGTAACTTTGTAGACGAATTGTCTTTATTTTATTTATCGACGACATTTATTATTTGTACCCTGTTAGTTCTAAACAAGAGCATTGAATAACGAAGAAGGAAAAGCCAGAGAATGATCTATATTAATCTTATCAATATTAAGTCTGCGTAAAACGGCTGCCTCAATTTGAACAACGGCCAGCGTTTGCACATTATCTGGTCATTAGAACTTGCAGACTAAACTTTATCCTATTACGCGACACGGTCGAGCTGAATGTTAACAAACGCCAAGCACACAGCCCACTGATAACTATTTCATAGTGACTACAGTGAAATAAGAATTCAAGATTTGATATATTGATAACGCAAAATGGTCAATCAATGGTTTTGGTCATTGGTCAAAGTTAAAACCAATGTATAATTTCCTTGACAATAAATAAACTAACTAATTAAAAAAAAATAACTATGTACTTTTGTAGCGCTTATTGTCAGACATTGCTAATTTTAAAAATCCACAATTAATATTTATCAAAACTAAAGAAAAGTCTTGAGCGAGAATCATAATTGATATCTCATTAATTAGGTAGCATTGAAAAGTAAGCCATTATTTGTGGTTTAACCGGTTAATAAACCTTTTCAATGGGAGTCCTAATCGACTTAAAATCAGAGTGAGAAGGAAACTCCTAATTTTTTAAGCCTACGTTACAATATTGCCAAATAATATAAAAGATAATAAAATTTTCTTAATTATCTGTAAATGAAAAAAAAAAATTAATTAACTTGTAAAATCAGGTGTTAAATACGTTTCCTAATAAGAAAATATCGGTCCATTGTGTAAATTGATAGTGAATATAACATTTTCTATGGTATTCATTAATGTATTGTTGTACAATGCTCAAGAATTGATTATATTCTAAAATATTGGATTTAATGTTTTAATTTACATAGCACATATTTAATGTAAAAATCACAAGTAGATACACACAGACGCAGAAAACGGATTACGTAGATGATGATAATGAATGGATAAAAAAAATATTTTACTATAATAAATCATGAAAATGAGATTATGAGTAATTAGAAGTTGTGTCATTCTTGCCTCTGAACTAAATTACGAACGAAGTCTCAAAAGTGAAAAATAATGTAGGTCAGTTAATTCCTGTATACTCCCGGACTGAATACGACTACGAGTATATCACTGGTATATAATGATTAAATAGTTCATCAAAAGACTTTAGTAAAATTCTGCATAATGAATTATTAATACTATTTATATGAAAATGAATGGCTGATCGTTTGTCTAGTTACAACTCGAGAATGACTGGACCGATTTGGCTAATTATAATCTTGAATATTTGTTTAATTAGGTTTAAATTATGGAAAAGAAGTAAAGAAAAATATTAAATTGGATTTCCAATAAAAACTGTTACACACCGGAAATTAGATGACTTTTCTCATTTCACAATAAAAAATTATCACTTGGTTGTTATGAGGTCCGATCTCTTGGGTCTGCTTTAATATACTTATGTTCTAATATAATTGATGTGTATGTGTGTTAAATTTGTGATGTCATATTTTCTTGTGTTTTTTAAGCATACACATAGTTTTAGAACGTATAAATAAATACAATTGTGTTAAGTTCTGACACGAATATATGTAGGTGAGACTAAGACCACCGGGTCATGGACTACATAAGGATTGAGTTGGAGGATGTATTTATGCCACGCCTTTTTTGTAAATTATTTTATATAAATCGTTTAAATTTGACACTATGACAGGGTCTCCGCACGCGCGAAGGCGTAGTCATGGTAACAAATAATTATAAACTCTTTATAAGACATTTTTATACTCTATCCAATTTTTTTTAATTCCAAAGGAAATTGTGCCCTTGAGATGACATTTAATGGCAATGGAATGCAAAAAGGCAATGTGTTCAAAAATAAATTCTAACCAAATATACCAATGTGAGAACATTCCTCGTATTCTAAACATTTTTCAAACATGAATGAGGCTTTTGTTAAAAAAAACCTTTATTCTCTTGTATTGGTCTCAGGGTTACCTCTTTGATTATTATAATGTGAGCCATCTATTTATAATAAATAAATAAATTTAATGGTAGGCATAACCTAAAGCATGCAGAATACAATTTATATTATAAAAAATATTGAAACCGGAAAAACTGACTTTTGATTATTTGTTATTTGCTTATACTGTAAACTAGTATAAACACAACAGTTATAATAGAAAAACTACACATGTCACAAACCATTTATGTCAATTAAACCTTTTTAAACTTATAACTGGATCAGGCCAAGAAAAATTAAAAAAAAAACTAAACTGATAATTGTAGTAACCCTAGCACAGGAGTACCTGAGCTTTTTTCATTTAATATTGTATTCAACTTACGCATTGACTAAGTTTCATAGATAACGATATTGTTGCTTAGTTTAACTATGAAAAAAAATTACAAACCGATGCATTAATTGTTTTCTAAAATATAAAAAGAATCTTATTAGAAATAACATTTAAAATATCTTGTCAATTTATTACGCTTTATTAATGAATGACAAAATATTTTGGTAAAATAAAAAAAAACTTACTTGCAGCGTCGCTTATTCTTATCACTAATATCACAGGATTTTAACAAACACTTAAAAAAATATTTACAAGGTATATACACTGGCCAAATTACCCCATGCAGTCTATATTGAGCGAAAACAGTTACATTTCTGACCGACACTCGCGTCCTTTCGACTTCACCTCCATGTAAATACTGACTGTTAGTAAGGTGTGCGGCGTGTCTTAAAATCAGGTGAGGAGTAGCTCAATGGTTGATAAAGGAGGGTTGTCTGCCGCGACTGGTTCGGCCCCGAGCGCGTGTGAATTTTTAATCATCCGAAAAAATCAGGGCTGCCAGATGTCTAGATTTTATGCAGATGGCAAGTTAAGGTAGGTTACGGGTCGTTAACCTTAAGGGCCTTCACCTTTACGATTGAAGATTTTATTCATATCTAGACGATATTAGATATTTTTTGCGTCTTAGTTTGTGAGATAATAATAACTATTTTCCGGTTCATCTAAGTTCATTATAAACCGGCTTTGTGACTCAGTGGCTTGAGTCGAGCGCTGCAAGTCCGTGGTTAGAAACCGAGAGAAATATTTTATATTTATGGTATCTTATATTACTTTCTTTGTAATATTTAAATTATATTTTACAAGCTCATATTCGATAACAATTTTTATCATTCAAGTTTTCACATCCTAGGTACTTTCGTACGATTTTCATAAGATAACATTTACTAATAATTTTCTTGTACTGATTTATGATGTCGCTATTGGACTAAATTGTACCCAAATACGTAGTCTGGGCGTCACAACTCAATATATCAACGTCGCCATTTGTGAATAAAGATTACACGATTAGTACACATGCTGTATTTACAAAATTGAAACAAACCTCTCTTTTTAAATGGACAATTTCGTAATGAACCAAACTGAAAAGTTATCAAGCGTTTTTTAAGGATTTCTACTAATATGAATCACGTATGGACCTGCTTCAAGGCTTGGAGTAAAAAACCAAAAGCTTTGTTGATATTGTACATGCCGCGACTGTGCTTAACCCTTTGTTTTATTTCTAGTTTTCTGCCAACTTCATAATAACACGCTTAAGTACTAGGCTCAAATCATATATTATACATTGTTGCCTGACATATTACCGTAATCAAAAGTAACGAATGACCTTAAGATGCTGTATTTATTATGATTATTAAGAAAATATATTCTTCATAACACATTAATACCAATCACAGGGTAAGCGCGTGTGTTACAAATTTATTGACATACGACTTGTGTGTTAATATTTATATTATTGTTTCTCTTAAAAACAGTAATATAACTCTAACTGTCTTACTGAATTAAATATAACCAAAGACAATTACTTTAATTGTTTAGGTATTATCAAGTACTTCAACATTATCGCCACTTACGAAATAGTTAACAATAGAATGATTTCAATGGGTATTCACTAGTTATTATAACAACTGTATGATTTCAATCTTCAAAACAAAGGATCAATGAACTTTTTAAGAAGTTTGCCAAATTATTAAGGTTTATTTAAAATAATAAATCAAGGATAAGGCAACACAACACTTCGGATAATGCAAAAGCTCCATTATTTTTGACTACTAATATCAACTAGATCTAATGACAGTAATACAATAAATAAAACATTCTTTCAAGTTTCTCGCAAGCTGTATAGTACATTCAGGGAGGACTACAATGAGTGCCGAAACGAAATCGATAACATAAGATATCAGATGTTTTGTCATTGTACATCTACTTTTTCTAAGCGACGTAGATTATATTTTATAGACACATTTAATATGTATTTGTATGTCACAAAACCGGCCATAAGGTATATTGAAAATCTATAAAGAATTTGTATTTATTGATAATATCTGGTCGTTTAATGGTAAAATGAATTTAAATACTAACATTTAATTTAAGCACCATATCCAAGTACATATATTGTTATTAACTCGAACACATATTTTTTCTTTAAATCAAATGATGTTTACTGACAACTCAACCGTGTTTGTTAAGAGTCCTAGGTATTACTATTATCTAAACCTAAGCCGTGACATAGTTAACTGGAGTACCGAGATTAGAACAATCAAAGTAAAAGTATAATAAATAATAGTCGAGAAATCGCTACTTAAAACTAATTTGAAAGTCATATTTAGTATGCCATTATCAACGAATCTATAAATAATAATTCCTGGAAGCTTTATTAATAGCAGCTACTACTATTCTACCAGTATTGTTTTGGAGCCCTTTCTAAGTAAAAACTAAAGTATGTCCTTTGAGCTTATAAGTTGAGTTAAATGCTACATATATGTACATTATATTATGTTATAAGTCTAGAGAACATATTTCTTCTACGTAGCATATAAATTGTGTTATTTATACTAATAGACTAATAAGTTAAGTGGTCACAAAGGGTAATTTATTATTTTTATAAATATGATGTGCTACGTGCCTTATTAAAAGACAATACCAGATCGAAGGTAATTCCCGTAGCGTTTTCCTCCTCCGCAACGACCAGATAATCGTGACCAGAATCCATAACTTTTGTATGGTGATACCAGGTGTATTGGAATCCCCGCGATTGAAGATTTTAGCTTAGAAATTAAACGTTACGTCAAACATAGCTGCATCCTTCCTTCTTCCGATGTGACTTCAGACTTCAAAGATACAGAAGAAAAGGTGTTTTATTTGCGGTGGACTAGCTCAAATGCGAAATAATACCTTAGAAAGAACATTGTTATGGAGATCGCGTTTTATATTATTTTACAAATCTTACGATATAGCTAAGACATCACTCAAGTCATTGTAAAAAACTTGCCTGCGTTTGTCTGACGGAAATCGAACAACCTTCGATTTTATATTAATATGCCTTTAAAGAAAGAAAAACTCATTAGCATTTCTTTGAGTCACAGGCAAAGGGGCCTCCCCTGTGCGGGTAAATTTTAAGTTTTACAACCACTCGATGATTTCACAAGAATATCATAGGGGTCATGGCCCCCTCTTGGATCTGCAGTCACAGTTTTTCATTGGTTTTTATTTAATACTGTTTTGTTAAAAGAAATCTTCCCAACCCGTGTCGTATGATTTCTTAAAATTACATCTTACTCCTCCATTTGTCAAATACCCGTTACTTTATGGAAGACTAGCAGCCCGTCCCGGCTTCGCACGGGGTAGACAATTATTTATTTGTACAAAAAAGTTGTTGTAGTGACATAACTACAATAGTTGGACATATGCTACCGCGTTTAACAGTTTTTTGTAGACATTATGTTCTTCAATATTGTTGTACATTTTTTTGTTCTCGCTAATAGTTTCGGCAGCGCATTCGACGAAAGACATTTTAAGACTAATTTTTCAACACCTTCGGTTACATTGTTCCAATTTTACTAAGGATCCCTAATTTTTTTCAAAATGAAATGTAGCCTATGTCAAATTGGAAGAATGTAGCATTCTATCGGTGAAAGAATTTTTTAAATCGGCCCAGTACTTTTTGAGCCTATTCATTACAAACATACAAAAATAGGTACAAATCTTTCCTCTTTATAATATAAGTGTAGATAAGAGTTCGATTGTTATTTACACAACTCGACATTACTTTTGCTGTTCACTTCGAAAGAGGAGTCCTTCGATTACGATAGCTGAAGTATGAAGCATGTTCACGAGCAGATACTAGTTGCGTAATCAATCAAAATAAAAACCCAACAGTGGTTTACATGTAGTATATTTTGAGATTCGATATCGAAATCTCATAATTGAACGTTACAACTAGACCAATTTAGTCAGTAAATATAAAAAATATATTTAAATACACCCAGTGCACCATCATTCAGTGTTCTTCATTGGTATTGTAATAATACCTAAGTAGCACGTGACTTGGAATTTCGATTAAACATCGACAAACCTTATTTACCTACCTACCATGTCATCATCATTATTTCAAAATTAATTCTTTTATCTATAATTGTAATTAAAAGATAAAAGGATTAAAAGGAAATTAAACTGTGACTCTTTAGAAAAGATATGTAGAAATAATTGAAGTTAAGGTAATTCCATATTGACTTCAATTTTTAATGACTACGATGAATTTAACATAATATTTGCAAGGGTTTATCAACGGATTTCTGCGTATCGTTGATCGTCCCGTGGTAAGACTAGAATAAGAAAAAGCGCCTGGAAAAAAATACGATAATTTCAATACAAAAGTAATAAAGAAAATACTTTTTTTAACGGATTGAAGCTATGTATTATTATAAACTTATAATTATTTTACATAATTTTACTTTTTTCCGATGTTTCGCGTGCTTTACAGCGTGTGTGGTCACGGTGACTCAAGACAAAAGGTGTTGAATGTCAAAAAGTATCACAGCTGTACAATTTATTATCTGTATTTATTTCCCAGGAGTTGATATCGACTTAAAAAAGTGTTTTCTTTAAATGTGTAAAAGTTATGTTAATAAAAGACTATAATAAAAGTAATAAAGTTATATATATTTTATACTTGTGTATAATAAAATTGTGGTTGAGATTAGAGTCTATATATAACTATAATCATTAAAATACTTTTAACAATAATGATTCGCAATAAAAAAAACGAATTATTATAGAAAACGTTTTAATTATGTATTCACTGAATGGACGTGGGAATGATTAATTAAATTCAACTGTATGTTCAATGGTAGCGTGGCCGAGCGGTCTAAGGCGCTGGTTTAAGGCACCAGTCTCCTCGGAGGCGTGGGTTCGAATCCCACCGCTGCCACTCCTTTTTGTAGTCTATTTGATTTAAAATTTTTGTGAGTACAAACTGTAATAAAATGATTCATTATATTCTACAAAAATTACACCTCAAATAATAATATATTAGTTACTTTTATAAAGATATATTTTGTTAACGATTTTGTGATTTGAACTATAGTTATCTCATCATGATTAAAATTTTATCAAAATTTAATTTTAAAGTAATTGTAATCTGCATAAAACACTGTCTTCAGAGAAACAAAAAGACATGACAACATGAGGTGGGTTATTTAAATATAATACATATATATTTTACAACGAGTGTTTTACGACTATGTTATTTTTAATGATTCATATAGTTTTGATTATGAAGAAGCTACATTATGTTGTTGACCGTGTTTAAGATGAGCTTTGTTAAAACAATCCAGTTGAGATGCTGATGAGTTTAGGTTCCTAAATTCAAACGAAAGAACGATAGTTGTTTCAGATGTCAATGTACGTTTTGAAATTTAACTGTAAAAATTGCTTCGACATACGATTCTATAATTATTATTATTAGAATTATTTAAAATAATTCATCAATCACACATTATTGATAACAAACTATTTTGTTTTTAGTATATTTGATAACAAACTATCTTTTCAGATATTTTAAACTTAAACTTTTCTGGCGCTATAGTTGACACTTACATTTATAAACGTACAAAATTACAGCTCTACTTGACTATGTCGCTGAATTAATAGATATGCTGGCGAAGAGTAAACAAAAAAAAATAATATATCATTAGACATCTTTTTCTATCTTGATGGCGTCTTTATAACTAAATAGATTGTTATTTGAATATTTTAAATGCCTTTCAATAAATGGCTAATATTAACTTATATAATTTGAAAAATTGCAGTGTTAGCCTAGTGGCTTCAACGTGCGATTCTCATCCCTGAGGACGAAGGTTCGATCCCCGGCTGTACACCAATGGATTTTATTTCTATGTGCGCATTTAACATAAGCTCGAACGGTGAAGGAAAACATCGTGAGGAAACCGGCTTGCCTTAGACCCAAAAAGTCGACGGCATGCGTCAGGCACAGAAGGCTGATCACCTACTTGCCTATTTGATTATAATATTATCATGAAACAGATACAAAAATCTGAGGCCCAGACCTAAAAGAGGTTGTAGCGCCATTGATTTTGTTTTATTTTTAATTAGAAAAATACTTATGTCTATTTAATTAAGTAGAAAACATCAGAAGTGTATAATATGATTTATTTTACAAATTATTTTGTGTAGTTTTGACCTATATTTAAGGACCTAAGGAAGGTTTCGGTGGGTGATTCATTATGATATATAATATTGATACACGGAATCAACGCGGGCGGAATCTAGTTTAAAATAAAATGTTTCAGGGAATAATGTTATATTGTTTTTCTTGTACTGTCTATATATCTAATTAATTAATTGAATATAATAAAACACAGTCTGCGCATTTATATCTAGGTACACTGATAACCTCAACGAATCAAAGTCGTCGTTCTAAAGCAAAATATAAACTGGACGCCTTCGAAGTCGGCAGAAAGGGATCGTCGTTTTTTTGTTTTCGCTGTCGATTTTTATTAATTTCTTCATAATTACACTTCCGAAACTAAAGATTAACCCAATATTTATAATATAAAAATAATAAAGTCGTAACTATATTAGACATAGTACATATAACATATCCTATTATTTTTACTAAACTTGTTTTAATTAAATTAATGAAATCCACCCTTATGCTTGCGTAAGTACATGTATATGTACATTATGGATAATCACGGGATTATTTTCATTATAAATGCATCCTGAACAAATTTGAGATTTTATCACTTAATTAGGTGATATATGATAAAATCTATAAGTTGTTGATTTCAGTGCTTCTGAATATTTTATCTGTATCTACCTTAACAATATTGTTGTGGCATTATAAAGACAGAGTTGTGTGTGTGAGTCGCGTGCCAATAAAATGTTGGATATATGTTTTGGAATCTGTTTATCATTCTCATATACATATATAATATATTTATATGTTGGAAAGCGTTACGTGAGGCGTTTATTTTTTCGGTTCGAGTCAAACTCACGCCCTGTTGCTACAATAAAAACCTGAATATTTATTTTATTTCATTTCTTTTGAAAAAAAAAACACAAGTCTGTGTCCCTAAATCGACAAAAATGCATAACCAATTAAACAAATTTCTTTCGAAACAAAATAAGAAATTTAGCAGAAAAACAAAATTACATAATGAAACAAATACTAAAAATGAACTAACTAGTACTATTAATAAATGATAGAATATTTTATCAGAATAATTCCCAAACGGAAAACATAGAAAACGATTTCCTAGTTCCATATCTAAAAACGAAGAGATGATGCACAAAAAACCAAATCTATTGGGTTAATATACAGAACTGAAACACAGCTGTGGTTCTAATAATAAACATATTATACAAACATTAATAATTGTAATACGTATTCGTATTAGGAAAGACTGTCATATAGGTAAAAGTTAGTGCCAAAAGTTGGCGAATACAATAATGTAAATGCGATCAATTTTTTTATAGTAGAATACATATTGTTTGTGACGTAATATATAATAAACTATATATATATAAACATATATATAACCTATTATACTATATATATATTATTAAACTATATATATATAAACTATTCCTAAATGCAAATAATAATCGTATGGTTTTTTGATGAGACGACGATTTCGTGTAACTATATGATATGTCATGACTAGACAGCGGATCTTAATGTAATATTTATTATTATAAGTTTAATCTATGTCTTTCGCGTTGAGTTATTTTAGTTGGTAGGAGGTCATTCATCCTATTAGTACTACATTAATAATAGTTTCAGAATACCTCAGTCACTAAATAATGAATTTAGCTGTAGATAAATATTATTTTTTTATTGTAAAAGTCTAGTACTAGATAAAACTTCATACTTCAAAATGTCCGCGACCTTATCTTCTATCAATAGAATGAAGGATCGTTTCTAAATTAAAATGCCTTTTAGTTAGACATAATAAAATTGAAAGAATTGGAACATTACGACAAGAACTTCTGGTACCGTGTGAAGAGAAAAATAGAGTAAGGGAAAACAATATGTTAATTAAATATGTAATGCGTCGAATCGATTGTGTTTATATATGCGATAAAAATAATTCATTTATCACGCTATCACAATTAAATTTTAATGAAAAGTAAATCTAGACGAAAATGTAGCAAGCTATTTTCAAATGTAAATATTATTATTATGAATTTTAATTGAATCGATGCAATAATATATATAACAAAGAAACTGACTTTCTTTTATTGACTACATTCATGCCTATTTCCTATTAAAATGTAAAGATAATAAAAAACGCAGTTATCTAATTATCATTTATTATTTTAAATCATTAAAGCCTTTTCCTCTCATGAATAAAATTATTAAAGTATCGATAAGATATATGATGTTGAATGCAAAACGAAAGCATTTTTTTTATATTCCAGATTGAGTTTGATAAAAATAATAAAAAGACTTTAATTCTCTGCATAGAAAATTGCAATTTTCCCACATGATGTTCTTACGAAGACGATAACGCAACAAGGCTTTTTTGTAACAATTTCTTAGGAAATACTACTGCTACTGAGATATTTATTACTAGTCAATTAAAACCCATTAACCACATTAATCAATTAATAATTTATTAGACGCAGTTACCTCTTATCTTATTGTATTTTTTTTACGATATTCATGTAAATTGCACAGAACATTTGTCACATTACGTGTAAATAATAACACATAAATTGTAGATGCAAATCGATAAAAATTACGATCTATTGTGCAATTTAACTAAAACGATTGAGCTACTCCGACACGTGGGGCTGCTATTAATTTAGTAAGCATCTAATTACAGCGATGCACTAATACTGTCACTAACTAGACACCAAACACTTCGCATTCCGAAATAAACCACTACGATACACTATTCACTAACTCACCATTACATAGTTGAATATAACACGACCGCGCTCTCTCACAGTATACGTAAAACTGAAACAATACTGAATTTCGATTTTTCCAAAAACAACTGAGTTTGACCTGAGGTTAGCCAACAATTCTACATTGTTATAAAAAAATCGTATAACTTTCTGTTTGTTGACCTCAATTTGAGGTCAGACAAAAACTCAATGAATAGCTTTCAAAATATGAATACAACACAAATAGATTTTATGAAAAACTGTCGCCATTTTGCGTGATGGTGCGCATGCGTCTCGATAGGGCAAGGGTGAGAGCTGGCAAATGGCAATGACATTCTCGGTCTCTAGGCTAGACTGAATAATATAATATAGCACTGGGCTATGTATAATCTAATTTGAATTATTTACGTATAATGGAAAAACTTCGGGTCAAGAAAATTAATTCGCGAGTATACTTTTCTCAATACAAAAATATTATTAAAACATTGATTTACCATATACATATAATATTGATTCATGGCATTATAAATGATACGTGTGATGCTATTGTATCAGTCGTATGGTTTATTAAACGAACATCATGTAATTAGATACACGAATAGAGATGTAATACGCCAAAGAATAGCAAAATATTATGAACGAATAAAAATTTACTTAGTTACTACATAAGTGTTACTATTGTTTTAACAATTGGGTTTTCACTGTATCGTAAATATTTTATAACAATTACTAATTAAAATATTTATTATTACGAATATTTGAAAAGTACGCAGCAATCGTGAATTCTAATAATTTGTTTGAAGCATGAGAACATGCCTTTCTGAGTGAAAACATGGTCATCACTCTTCTTTTATGTGATATTGAGGGAATAGTTTAATGTTGTTAGGTCATAAGTTTGTTTTGATTATTATGAATACAATATACTTTTCAGTATAATGATAATATACTACTTTATTAAAGTACAATAAACTAGCATAAGAGCCTTACAGCAACAGCAGCCGCAGAAAGGATAAGCAACAAAAAAAACGTTCAAGATGTCTAATATTTTTATTTTATATCGGCCATTTAATGATAATATCAATAGATAAACATTTTGCATAAATTCGACAGATATTTAAAAAATGATGGTCAAATTAATCGTAATAACCTCACTTTTCATTTCAAAATAGGAGCCTTGAATGTGTGAATTGGATATTCAATTACATACCGTCATTCTCGAAATATTTCCGCAATTATTTTGTACAAAATAGCCAATTTGAATAAAAACTGAAATATTAAGTATGATTTCATTATTATTATCTAATATGAATAGATAGCATAACGAATGGGCCGTTGATCAAACGAAACAGAGGAGGAAAACCAATGAGAAGAGAACCTAAACCTTAAATAGGTTTTCAATCTATACGAATTATTTTTACATTATAAAGCGAATTGAAAAATATGTTGGATTATCCATTTATCGAGAAAAGTGTATTAGCAACGTTATAATTATAGTCTCTGATTTAATATTTCGAATTATGAGTATGTTGAAATGAACAGGAATATATAAACATAAACAACAAAACATCACATCAACGTTCTACCGGTGAGACAACTAAATGTCAAATGTGTATTAGATAACTTAAGGTTTGTAGTTTCTTCATTCATTTGAGGAATCATTATCGGTGGGATTATGTCAATTATCGAAGAAAAAATAAGAGTATGTAACTTTGTACCTATGTACTGGCATTAGTGTAGAGTAGCCAGAAAAAAACGATATACTTTCGGTGTTTAATGAGCAATAATAAGTATACACCGTGAACATCTAGCACGATTCTCGACCCAGTTCGAGACCAATTGCGATTGCGTAAACGAAATGAAAGGCACAACAAAGCTGAAGGTTTGTGGTTACTTTTCAAATTAAATAACATAACATTGAAAATCTTTTAATATAAAAACGCTGAGCTTGTAGGCACAGAATTTGAGAATTGTCATATTACTTAAGAGTTACACCACAAAATTAAAATTCGTGGCTTCATTCGAAATTAATATTAAGCCCTTTAAATGATTTTTTTAAATTTACGATGAATATTGGTTATTCCTTTAGGTATAATAGAAACTTTAGATACCTTGCTAATCTAAACCCCCTTAAACTTATTTTGATATTTATGTTAACAAAATAACAACAGATAAATTACTTAAAAAGGCCAGTGAGAATGAATTTATTATTAAAAGTTTGTATCAAACGTTACTATATTTTTTGAGGTTTTGAAAATTTTATGTGATAAATAAGTTATAAGTTGGTTAACTGTCACTTTTTATTTGATTTAAAATCTAGTACAAATAATTTTTAATATCTTTTAATTAAATGAACTCTAATTAAAAAACATTATTATATTCCCAAACGGACCGATCCCATTAACTTTTGTGACTCCCGGCCCATTTCTATTCTATAATTCCTATCTAAATCTCTAAAGCGCCTTATACACTCGCAGCTTAGCGGATTTCTAAGATCTTCATTCTAGACCCTCTCCAATCTAGATTCCGCCCGGGGCATGGCACGACTACTGTATTAGTTAAGGGTTTTTGGTGACATCCGAGGGATGGATGGTAGACAGCTCACTGTTTTTACTCTGCTTGATTTCAATCAATGCTTTCAAAACTTTGAGATTCTGCTTAGGTCTTAAGAAATATGACTATGTCTCTAAATTCCGCAGGCAGCTCGGGTGGCTTTTGGACTCCGACGTGACGCTCATCTCCTGCAACTTCTATACTCAATTCTTTTCAATCGCAAAACTACTTCTTATCTTAAAAAAATAATTCAATTTATCAGGCCCTTATACCTAGGTGTATGTTACGGTCCTAAAATAGATGCCTATTGGAAATTCCACCGTCGTGGGTAACACTGAAAATGTTGAGAACGGGCTATTTAGAAACATTGCTTGCAATGAAAACTTTTTTGAATTTATTTGGTAACCTAATGTAGAATATTGCATTCATTTGTCATTTGTTTCTGTGAATTGGCGGCAAATCTAAAACTCCTGTTACACGTGAAAATGAACATAACGCGATAAATTTTTTCGGTCATTGATTTATTATGACTAGTTGTGGGCTTACTCAACAACAAAGCTATGAAAGGCTGCGATTAGCATTTCTTAGTGAAGCCCCATCTCGTGCCACTATTTACAATTGGTTTAACGAGTATAAGCGTGGACGTAGCAATCTCAATGGTGATCCGCGTGGACGTCCTTTAGCAGCGACTACTGAAGATAACATCAGTGCTGTGTGACGCATGATAGAGGAAGATAAGAGAGTGACCTATCAGGCGTCAGGAAGCTTTGTACCAGATGAATTCCCCATACTTTAACCGACGACCAGAAACACCTTCGCATGGACTGGTGAATATTTGACTATGGGAGGTGTCGAGATAATGAGTCATCCGCCATACAGTCCTGACCTGGCGCCCTGTGACTGTCATTCATACCCAAGAACTAAAGATAAAATTCCAGGTATTTGCTTTAGGAGCCCTAAAGATGCGGTGAAAGCGTACGAAAATGCCATAGGAAGAATGGGCCCACTGCTTTTCTTAGTGGTTCCATCGAATGTGACGATGTGTAGAGAGGAACGTAGATTACTTCGAAAAACAATAAAAGTATTGGCAACTTTCTACATTAAGCATTTTCTAAAAATGTTCAGTGTTACCTAGCTAAAACTTAATATTTTTTAAAACTCTTCTACATAACCATTTCTTATGCATATCCGGCTCAATCGTGATTTTTGTAATTCATGAAACCTGGGGTATTATTTTTTTAGTTTATTTTTGTATTATTTTAGTTTAGGGTAGGTGATTCTATAGTTTATGTTACACATTTCTTGAACGTTACCCATCATATTTATTTTTTTAGTTTTTCCCTTACTAGAATTGCCTGGAAGAGATCGCTTGTATATAGCGAGAGAGCGATAAAGCCACCCGTTCCACCCCTTAGAGTTTTTATGTATTATGTTATTTATTTTTGTTTCGATATAACGAAGTATGAATATATAAATAAATACATAAAAATCATCTAAATGTGGATATTATTTTAAACCATTTTTCTTTCTGGTTAGGACATCAGTCAGAAGTTATAAATATATATTTATTAGTAATTATAGCAATTAAATATACTCATAGTACTTACAATTTGCTTAATCTACATAGTAATAATAGAAATAATTAAGAGTATACAAAAAGAAAATTAAAACAAATTAAAAAGCTTGGTCCTATTAAGGCTCACTGCCCTGTCGCATCATTTTCTAGCTGTATTGCGTTACTTATTCATTGAGCCAAGAAAGCACCAGCTCTGGCTTTACCTGTAGATACCAGATAGCAGGCGCTTGCTGAAATCTTTAATTAGCGCCCGTGACCAAGAGTCTCTACTGCAAAGGGAACTAAATCGAAGATGGAAGAAAGACGCTTATAATTAAGCCATTAATTACTTAAGCAATTAATTTATTTATTATTTTCCGCCTGCTCTGCGGCCGCCCCAGCTTTTTTGCTTGTCCGAGGAAGGTGAGGCGGGGCAAACGTGTCCACACATCTTAGTAGCATCCCATAACCAAAGCCCGTCCAACTTCCAAGGGATCAACGATATCCCATCCAGCCACTTGCGATGCCTGGTGGCTCCAAAATGTCTGGATCATAGACGGAGGCAAGGGAGCGCCGTATAATGTCGTTGAGCGCGGCATGGCGAGCTAAACGACCTGCACTCGTTTGGCAATCGCGCTAATCAAATTCACTCTATAAGGTAAACCCAAGCCTGGGTTGGATACTAACCACGTGTCAGTCTCGTATCAGTTAAATCCGCAATCTCGTAGTTTGTATAATAAGATCTAAGGATTTTACCTACCAGACTATTAAATTTGTGACCAGATGAGAGAAACACGGAAGGAACACGGAAACTCCTTATCCGTCAAAGCGAATAGGGAGCGATGCCTGATTCCAAGAAGGTGTTTCAAATCGAACATTTAAAATAGATTCCAGATAAGTTTTTGAAAGATTATCCAAATCACGTAATAGAACTGAATGATTCCATAGAAGTAAGAATGTAAATTAAGTTGAGAATTCATTTAATCAATTACATAATTCGTTGAAAATATTACTAAAAAACATTTACTTTGAGGAATAGGACCAATAGGACTTCATTTTTAAGCACGGAAGAAAATACTTTTGTTATTGTATATCACGCCATCTATTATTAAATAATGACTACTTATAAAGTACACAGATGTGGTAAGAACAAATTTTTTTTAATAACTCTTGTTAAGTAGTAGTATTGAAAACTTGTACCATTAAAATAAACAATTTGAATTGAATACGTTACAATTTGTTTCACTTGTTACTTTTGAAATCATATTATCGTTGTGTTTGTATCAGTATCAACTCCAGTGACACTAATGACAACCGGACAAAACCCTGCAAGTGCCAACTGCCAACTGCCACATGAAAACAACACTCGACACGCTCAACCCCATAGGCGGTGTATGTAACGGCTGTTAATTTAAACTTGATTATTTTTCTAGTCTAGTCATAGAATATGTCTACGATTTAAATATTGCTAAATATATAATAATGGATCCAAAAACAGGTCATGTAAACCAGAAAACACGTAAGTAAAACTACAGGCATATATTATGATTTACTATGATATGATATTTTTTCTTAAATGTTGTCATAACTTACGAATATTTTTAGGTTTCCTAGCTCTATCTTTAAAGAAGAATAAAATACATAAACATAATAAATTAGAGAAACTAAATCGTAGTTCTGATGTAATTATTATAGATGAGTCGTTTGAAAGACTACGGTCGGATTTTCCTAAACACGTAAGTTATAATTATATATCACTACAAGTAGAGAAACAAATAATGTACCTACACTTCATTTCTACAACAGAAAATTTATTGAAAATATTTTTTTTTCAAATTCCACTGTGTTCTACCTCAGAAAATATACTCACCCAAAATATTAGAAGAGTCGAATGAGTTGCCAAATGAAGAACTATTCATAAATACAGAAAATAACTCCAGCAAGTCAGGAAAGGTATGTATATATTATGCGTTTTGGCTCCATGTGTCTTATTTCATCAAAATCTATAGTACTACTACTGCAGGTTACTATTATGTTTACAAAATCTTTTACAGGTATCTCTTAACTTGTCAGAGTGTTCTCCAACACACAATACTTCACATCCTAGTTGCAATGGATGGTCCCCTGCTCAGGACTACTTATGTGCTAGACCTAGAACTAAACCTGAACCATCTACACCATCTGATATTCTCAACGAATCACAAGAGCACTGTTCAATGGAAAAAATTACAAAATCTCATCATAAGCTACTTTCTGAATTATATGGAGATGATATATGGAATAACTTTAGAGCACCAACTGGTGTGTCAAAAAAACTTTTGTATGAAGATGAGGATAAAGAAAACATCCAATCAATTATAAAAAAAAACAAAGCGTTGTATTTAACAGATTCAGAAAGAAAAAAGAAAAGTGATGCTGAAAGTTCAGAGAAAAAATCTAGAAAGAAATTGTATACAGAAACGGTAAGTACTCCAGAGGTGCCGAAAGCGAAAATTAATACCCCATGTGATGTTAAAACAACTGTAAAGAAAAATTCAAAAGGAATGACAGTTACAGAATTGGTACAGATAATGGATGACGTTTTAAAAGATAAAGTCAGACTTGATAGCAACAAAAAAAAGAACAAACCTCTGTATGATGAAGATTTAACTAGAGGTCGTAATGTTAAGGACAAAAAAGTTTCAGAATTGTTAGTTGCTCCATTGAACAATGCTAAGGAAAACATTTTAGAAAAAGCAAGTAACAATAGTGCGACTGTAAGACAGAATCTAACATCTGCTAAGAAAGAAAATGTAGATATTATTAAGGAGAAAGGGAATATTTGTGTTCTGACAAATAAGCTAAAACTTTTGGATGTATGCCACACACCTGAGACAAAACGGTTGAGTTTTGTAGCATCTTTAGCTGGTAATGTATAATTATTTTTATATATCTTTTTCATTTACCTAAAAAATATTTTAATTAGAAGGCCCAGAAATCTGATCCCTTATGTCTTTTAAGAACTGCCGTATGGTGTCTGCCGCACAGGGTGACAGGATGGTAATTAAGATAATTCAGCCCCGAACATAGTGTTTTTTAGATTAAAATTAATAATACGCTTAAAAAGTTGTCTTCCTTACGTGTGATTTCAGATCAAAAGATAGATGATTTATTATCATAATTGTTAGTTTTTACAATATGCAACTTTTTTGAACTGACATATTTTTATGAAATATCAGTGATTCGTTTTACATTCGTTAGAGGCTGCTGGACCCTCTACGTATAATGTCATATTTGCTCGCAGGTTTATAAGGCTCATTACAACTCAAATTATAATTAATTTTTTCTATACTTTCAGACAATGTCCCTTCGTGGCGGTGTCACCCTGAAGCTCTGCAGTACCACGACAAATACAAGACTCTCAGGGAACAATTAGCTAGACGACTTTACTCAGAATTTAACAGAGAGGTATTTGGTAACAAGTTGGACAAAGACATGCCCTTGATTTGGGACACAAAGTTGAGAAGTACTGCTGGGTAAAAATATTTTATACATCTTAAATTGTTCATACTATCAATACTATCATATGAGAACTAGTCTGTCAAAAATGCACTAATTGTTCTAATAATACATTTTATTGATTAATTATTGTCAGTTTATATATTTTATGTCAATAAGATGAATCTGCCGCTTTTGTCTCATAATTGTCGTATTGATTTCCAGTACAACAACAAACCGCCTGATAAAGAAATCAACGGGTGAGAAATTGCGCGTGTCAAGCGTCAAGTTGTCGACTAAAGTGTTGGATTCGGCTCAAAGAGCTCGAGACACGCTCATCCACGAAATGTGTCACGCGGCCACTTGGATCTTGGACGGGGAACTCAAAGCTGGTCATGGGCCATTGTGGGTCAAGTGGTTCGTATATGGAAGTTCACGTTAACGGGTTGAAAGAAATAGTGAACAGATTGTCTGATAAAATATTATTTTGACAACGCTTAATTGAAATTGTAGAATTTTTACATTATAAGTCTGTATTACTTTAGTGAATTCGATAAAAAATAATACACTCAAACTCAAATTTTTGTGAGTCTAAAATACAGCGTGGGCTCTATAAAACGACACTCAAGGGACAAGAGTTGCCGTTAAATCAAAAGAAGAAAAATCTGTATTAGGAACATAAAAAGTTTATTTCAGATTAATTTTATAAAAAAATATTATTTTCAAATAACCCGTAATTATTCTTAGAAATAATATATAATTATTATATATTATTATGCAATATTTCTTAGAAAATTCGGTAATTAATTAGGACATAAAGCGACAGAGCTTCATTATTCATTTTGACAACTTCAAAAGTACATTTTATTATTTAATTGTAGTTATTGAGGATGGGGGTGATGTAGTGTATCATTGTTTGGAATTCTTTATAGAGTGTTTCGTTAAAGCGAGGGACGTTACATGGAGTTACCCTCTCAATTTCTATAACTTGTAGGTGCAAAGTGGCGTTGCGAGTTTTTCCCGAATTAGAAGAAATATCTCGATGCCACGAACTAGAAATCCACTACAAATACAGTTACAAATGCAAACAGTGTGGTTACAGGTCTGTTCTTTAATCGTTCAATTAAGAAATATTGGAAACGAATGAAAAATATTAAAAAATGCAATGTTTATCTTTTACAGTATTAAACGTCATTCGAAGTCAATAGACGTGACGAAGAAGTGCTGCGGGTACTGTCGCGGTACTTTTGAAGTGAGAGTGAATAAAAAGAACAGAGATGGCGTCGTCGTATCTACTCCGGCTCGTTCCGGTAACACCAACGAATTCGCACTTTACGTTAAGGAAAATTATGGATCTGTGAAGAAATCTGGACAAACGCACGCGCAGGTTATGAAGCTTTTAGGCGAACAATTTTCTGTTAAGAAAAAGTCGAAAGGTTCCGATGATCTATGACGATTCCATAAACGTCTGAAACTAGAAAATTATTTAAATCAATTTTTTTTATATTACAAAATATATATTTGATGTTTTGAATAAGTGTACGTTTAGCGTTTTATTATTGAATTATCATGTTTTGCGGGTTTTTAGTAGAAATGACTTAATATTTTGGACAGTATTTTTTATTTATTTAATTATTAACGCAGCTTTGAAGTTAAGTAAGTATCTTTACACTAATTTGTTTAAGACTTTTTTATTACTTATCTTGATCAACTTGTTTAGTTAAAGTTGAAACATTTTATAGGCAAGATACAATAATTTTGACTACAGGTCTGACAGCAGGTCTTCAGCTAACTAGGTAATGCAGTTATATGTAATGACGGACGATACTATATGTATAATATAAATGTAATATTTAATAATAAATACGATGTAATTAAATTTGGAAGTTATTATTTGTACGTATTATTTATGTTTAGTTGTAAATTGTAACTTTAAATACATTAAAAGATGTCACGTAAGAAAAGATACTGCCTAAATCGGCATGAACACACATTAGTATTACATTGAATCAAATCTATTGCTAGTTTTGTTTTAATCAGCATTTATAGTTCGCACTTTAAAAATACAACAATCTTAAAATTATACGATAATTTTTTTTGTCTATGTTTGTGAGCGGAATAATTTCAAGTTAATTGTGTAATGTAATAATTCTTATATAAGCGCCATCTATGCAAAAATGAGGTGGTTTCTAAAAGATACTCTATACGCCATCCAGCATGACCATAAGTGCTTAAACTGCCATCTGTACTTGAGTAGCGAATGCATATTAGTTATTTTATTAACGTGTTTTACTCGACATGCGAATTTTTTATTCGTCCGTACCGAATACATGAATATTATCTCTTGAAATCTTTGTGGTTGTTGATAAATTTATCAAGACATTGATGGCCAGTGGCTTATGACTTGCGGCAAAATTTAATCATCTAAAATGCACAAAAAAATTAAGATAACTTTTTTGGCCAATCTGTCGCATAGTATAATTTATAACACACGTTATACATGGTGCTCGTTTAGTTTTCATTGACAAATTTAAACATCCTTGGACACTTGTTAGACTGGAGACTTGTACTAAAGTAAAAGTATTATAAATTAATAAATGAAGGATCTGGTATAAGGTCTTACAAACGAACCGATTATATGTTAAAAGTTGAAGGGCATTAAATAAAATCGAACCCCGGGTAGTTACTACTTTTGAAACGTTTTTTACAAATGTACCATCAAATACGACCAAGTGGATTCTTCACCTGTTGCTGCAATATCAATACTAGAAAAAAGTGTACCTACCTATTTGTTATATATATAAATTTAAATATATACATAACTTGTAATGATATTGTTAAAACATTTAACCTTATTAATTTAAAAAGTGGTAAAGGTATACCTATGTAGTATTTCAACAGTCATTTTAAATTCCGTTATTGATGTAATAACTTCTGAATTGGCTGTAATTTATAACAGATGTATCGATTGTGGAGTTTTTCCGGATAATAAACAGTATGGTTTTACTAAGAGTCGCTCCAAATATTTAACGCATGGGAAGAATCCTATGATGGAGTCGGCGTCTTTTGTGCCCAGTCAAAGACCTTTCACTGTGTTCGTCCTGATATACTGGTTACATAGCTTCACATGGCGTTGATGGCAAAGCTTGCAGCTTAATGAATTCATATTTAAAGGGATGGACATCCAAAGAGTATGTCAATAGAGTCACGTCTTGTTCACAGGTTACAATCGACGTCCCCCAAGGCTCGATTCTCGGGCCTTTCTTTTTCTTTTTCAACGGAATTCATGAGATGGTATTGTTTGCTGACGACACTTCACTTCTATAGTTTTCGTCTTTGCTTCTTACATACTTTAGGAACTGGGGTCACGCGGGATGTCTTCCATAATGTTGGGTATAAAATAAAATAATATTAATGAAAATATGCGAAAATATCAGCCGAAATCATACCTGGACCCGGAGGTGTTTAAGATTTTAATTTATTTACACTACAGATAATATTTATTTCGAAACTTTTGATATCAAAATGATTAGCGTATGCATTCGCAGTTGGCAGTTGCTGGATTTAGTTGAAGGTGATCAAATGTGGCAAATGCCTCTGCCGCGTCACAACCATAATATTCAACATCATAATAAAGAATTGCTCTTTGGCTTTGGGGTTTCTAAGAGAATTAATATATTGCCAAAATTGCGTAGGTTTATTAACTAAATTTAATGAGATGGTATGTAAATACTTAATGTTACCTTTGCGTAGGTATGGCGTTCTTATTGATTGACCCAAGACGTTTAAAGTCTAAACACGCGTTATTGTCATTAAGAAACTTCCACTGCCAATGGAGCTGCACTTTAGTTCTTAATTTAGCAATGATTTCATTACTAAAATATACAGCGTAGACCGTTAACTTTCGAATTTTTCTAGCAAAACATTGATCAAAAGATTCCACCGCTTCATAGCAAGTAATTCTCTCCAGTCTACGTACGTCTTTTAGAATATAATAACGACAAAATTTTCCTATATTAAAGTTTCACTCAGTTATGTATGATGGTTGGTAGAAATTGTAATAAACAGTTACTTTGAAGGGTGGATAGTGACCGTCAATTCGGTACAACTCATCACCTGAATCTACTGGTACCACATTTACTCTGCTGTAACTCGACTCTTCAGCGTTAAGGATTGCATCTAATCCCCCTCCCCGTTCTTATTAAATATTTTATTAAACTGAATTAAGCAAGGAAACAGTAAAAAAACATTATACAACTTTCGCTACAGCCATAAAAATCGAAATCTTCTAATATTAAAATCCTTTTTTATCCTTTATTACCTTAACAATATTACTTACATTATCAAACCACTTTATATAAAATTTTTCAGAAGTTGAAGGTGGTAAATGGACAACGTCACTGCTTTCATATTCTGGTAAATGCGTCAAATGTAAGGGTGCTTTTGACAAAAGCATAACACCTCCAGGACGCCCACGGTCTGCGAATAATAGACCAGTCAACATCAATGACTTCAGTGTCACATACCGAACCATCCAGATTTCTTTTTGTTATACGTGGGTAGCACTGAACATTTTTAGGACTGGCCGATAGTGAATATACATTTGCGCTTTCGGCAAGACGGTGTTCTTTTCATTTCCCATCGTTTTGTCTTCGAGTTAAGGAAGCGTCAGCAGCGTTAGTCGACTCTAAGAATAATCAAACACCAAATATGTATCATTTTATTTATTATACATATTAAATGTCAGTTGTTTCATAAATGATAAACATAGGTACAGTCTTGGAACATTTAAATGATATATAATTTACAAAAAACTGAAATTGCCAATATTAGCTCCTTTTGTAGCTATTTATATACACTTACAAATAAAAAGTGAATCATCACAAGGGTAAATACACCATACAATATGATGATTATATTATGTACATAGAATTTTTAAGTGAGCACAAATAACGCCTCGAGGACTTTTGCGAACGAGTAAAACGCAGGGTTACCATCGATTAAATCAGGAGTCAGAATGAGTATAATTT
Organism: Pieris brassicae; assembly: GCF_905147105.1. Taxonomy (NCBI): domain Eukaryota; kingdom Metazoa; phylum Arthropoda; class Insecta; order Lepidoptera; family Pieridae; genus Pieris; species Pieris brassicae. The sequence goes on from NC_059670.1 coordinate 21,713,498, forward strand.
GATAGTTTAGTTTCGTAGAAAACTCAAGAACGTGTAATTGTATCGTTTATTTTTCTTTACGCGTAACGACGTAGGTCACTCACTCGCGCTTCAGCCTCGATGGCGCCAATCGTTCGACTAAGAATATCTTTTCGAATATAACTCTCCGTCCTAATTTATACAATTATATTTTCACCTATCTAATTGATAACGCACATTATATGTTCAACGTAATATTTCGACATAACATTAGGATAGTCCCGTGCTATCCACAATAAATTCTGATTTTACTAGGGCTCCTTCACTCTCACGTCGATGGCAGGATTAAGATAACCATATTACATCCATTTTGACTAGGTTATGATAATTTTGAAATTACAAATGATATTTTTTGATATACAATGATATACGAAACATTGTGAAAACGTAGACACCGATTGCGAGATACTTTCTAAACGCAAGAAAAACATCTAAACCTGGTAACACTTAAATAGGACACAGACTATATTAAACATGTAAGTACTACGATCTTCGTGCATAAAATAAATATTATCATTATTTGATATTTCACGTTCATATACCATTATAATAACATTCGTGTATACTATCAATATAACATTTATCGGAAATGTTAGAAGAACATCGCGTTAAATGCAGAGAAAGTAATACGGAAACGAAAAGGGGCCGGCTGATAATCTTCGCTCAGGGGTTGGACAGAATTGCGGACGAACCGAATCGGACTCATCACACGATACAGAGGTCGGCCGGACCGGTCCTTCACGCAATTGCAAAAATTAAAACTATGGCAGTTTGTCGTTTAAATAAAAATTCCCTACACATTAAGTATAAATAAATTATTCGGTTTGAATGGCAACACTAATACTCCACAAACGGGACAACAGATTCGGATTTCAACGGATAACACGTTCGTCGCATCGTCGGAGTCGCGTCCTTAAAAAGAATGGCATCGTCTCGGGCGAGATCACGATAACTTACGCTATGTACAAGAGGCCGGCGGTCCACACCGCTTATATCTACTATACACCGACATTATATTTTACATGCGCCGTCGAAGCGCTCCTTCGGAAGCCGAGGTCCTCTGGCGAGAGTCAGGTCTGCGGGGGCCCGTCCTCCAGAGGCCTGAACCTGACGAAGCCGTCCTGCGCCACGAGCATCGTGCCGGCCGCGTCGTTCGAGCTCATTTCGTCCTGGGGCCGAGCGTACTCGTAGCCGCAGTTTCCGGGTGCCTGTTGCGGCGATCCGGACGTCCGGGGATAGTCTCTCTCGTCGGGGTCTTCGCTGAATCCGTACAAGTCCGTCGACTTGGGTCGGTCCGGGTACGGGTTGCCCTTGCCCCTCCGCTGACTGCCGCCGGCCGAGTTGGCCAGCGACGGCGAGTTCCGTCGCTGAGAACTCCTCGCCTGGCAACCATCGAAAGTTCTGCCGGGGTTTAGAGTCTGGATGCCGGACGCGTGGTAGGACGCGTTCTCGGCGTCGTAGGCGCCGTACTCGTCCGGGGAGTGCGGCTGATGGTAGTGGTGGCTCACGGCGGGGTCGTAGCCCATCGTCATGCAGTTTTGGACGTTTTTGTTCTTGGGCCGGTGTTTCCTGCGCGGGTTGCTGTTCGTCCTGGAAGACGCTCGGTCGTAGGACGCGTGTTTGAAGTTGTGCGAGCTGCGGTTCGAGCCGCCCGTGTAGGTCTGGTTTTTAATATCTCTGATGAAATCGTTGTTGCTGCCGTACTGGATGACGTTGTACTCGTGGTCGAGCGGGTCGTCGCCCTGCAGCGAGTGCATCGCGGGGTCGCAGTTGGAGTAGTGGTCGTCGGACGCGGACTCGATGCCGTTGTACCCGGCCACGCTCGGGTGATGCTTGATGAGATTGGCTCCTTGGCTCGAGGTGGCGTTGCTGGACTCGGTGGAGCTGCTGTGGCCGGCGTTCGCGATGGAGCTGTGTCCCGAATAGTTCTCGGTGCCGGAATTATTGTCGCAGTTGGCCGCGAGCGTGGTCAAATGGAATCTCTGGTGTTCGACGGGTCCCACGCAGCACTCGGTGGGCGCGTGATGATTGCCGGCGGTCTCGTAAATTGGCTTCCCCGTTCTGAGTGTGTACGTGTGCAGATTCGTGTTGGTGTTACAGATCGCCGGATAGTCCGATTCGAACTGTTCGTTGCTGGATCCCCCCGCGCAAGGGAATAAACCCAGTCCCGATATCTTCTGCCCGTCGGCCTTCTCGTGCTGCAGGGACGCGACGATTCCCACTTTTAAACTTATGACCCACGAAATGAGAGCTACGATGCTGATCTCTATGAGTCGCAACGAGAACTGATAGCCCCACTGGAGCCAATCGAATTTTGTCATATTCACTTGATTTATTCCGAAGATGCCGAATATTTGGAGAGCCGCCATGAGAATAAAGAGCAGGGCCGTGGCCAAGTTTATGTGTATCGCTTGATACAAATTTTGGAACCCGTGAATGTAAGTGTGGCTCTTTTTCTGGAGAACCGTTTTGAGCATTCTGTATACGTACAAGTAGCACAGACCGAGGGTAAGGCACGCTATGATAAATATAATTTGACACGTTAGACCTAGTACCCTTTTTTCGACGCCCTGTCGAGTCCTGTAAATAGTACTACTATTTTCGAAGACATGCAGCGTCACACACGACATCAGATGAAGGCCACCCGCGATCACTATCGTCCGAGACCTGAACAAGAACGCGCAACACGTCGTCTTGAAGTTAATACTGTTCGTGAGAAGGAAAAGAACCGTGCTGGCGAAGGCAACGCTGAGAAATATTTCGGGCACGTGGAGTAAGATTTCGCTGATGAACATCGGGAGCGAGTTGTTGATGTTGTAAGGGTCGTAGCACATGTAGAATATCCGCAAGAGGCACACGAACACCAGGATCAGGTGCAAGATGATGAAGTAATATTGGGTAAAGAGATGCGTGAACTTATTGTAGCAGATAATTTTAAAGATTGAGTAAATAGCTAAGATAGTAAACATGCCGGTGGCCAAATAAATGTGTAGGTTCCAAGCGAAGGGCCACGTGACGCCGGCCCTTTGAGGCCCGATCATGTTATTTACGTCCTGCTTCAAGACCTTTTTGTCGGAATTCACATTTGCCAGGTTGTGGTATCTCTCCGTCGACATTTCCGGATCTTTCAGTTCAAAGCCGACGGTGGTCGCGGGAGTGTATTCTTTTCTGCTCTCGTTTCTTTCTTTCGTCGCATACTGAAGGTTTCTTCGGGTGTTCGTTTCCCCGTTTTGGTCTACGATTAGGGGTCTGTCCAGATTGTTCATGTCTGGGTCTAAAACGGCTAATACACCTTCTGTGGACGCATCTCTGTTGTCACTGAGCGTGACTCCTGCGTCTTTGGTGACAAAGATTTCATTTTTGGACGTTTTCTCCGGAGAGTGTTGCGGTTTCGCCGTAACGGTCCTGAGTAGTACGTCCGGGATATCCTCTTTCCTCCCGTTGGAGCCCGACAGGATCCTGGATATAGTGGGAATGTTGAGGGAATTGGGAACAAAGTCAGTGAAGTTAGCCTGATCCGAACCATGCTTGTCGCCATCGAGCTCGTCCGGCTGAAAGGAACAATTACAATTATTGGAGTGACATAAAATAATTCCTACACGGTTAGAGTATGCTCCTAAATAATTTCCAATTAAAACTTTTTTATACACCGTCGCCAAACATTAAATGAACCGAGAGTAATTTCACTACGACCTCATTTCTATTAAACTTTTCCAGTTAACTAAACGAAATTCTTACATATTTGGCAAACAACTAGAAACGCTATCGATAAATTCGCAAAAACGGGTGGAAAAGACAGTGTATTTCTATTTGCGAAGCCGAATTTTTATTGCAACATCGCATCTGTTTCGAGTAGAGTGGAGAGGAATACGAACCTTATGGCTGGGCGTATTTAGGGCCTTCTTCCTGGAGACGTCGGGAAGCGCGGGCGGAGGCGCGGGCGGTGCGGGGGGCGGGGCGGGCACTTGCGGCGAAGACGTCTCCTGAAAATTGTACAATTCAACGTTTCACTGCATCTGCAAATGGGCCAATCGGCTAACTCGCACCCGACACCTGTTTATGCAAATTACGTGTTAGACGACTCTGTTTGATACTACACCAATGCCTGGCTACTCGAGTGTATCGCACTAGACAATGTGCTCGTGCGGGAGTCGTTAGTGTCGAATTAGTGTGTAACGGATTCTGCCATTTGCGATTTATTACCTGTCCAGGAGGTCTGATGGGGATCCTCTCGTGTCCGGGCCCGAGGGAGGGTGGGGGAATAGGCCGCCGGTTGAGGTAGCTGTTCCCGTCAGTGTTGGTGCCTGAGAGTTACACAAGTCCCGTTACTTAAGAACCGAATCGATATAATTATATCAACATATGTATTGTATTTATAAATTTCAATTGGATAACGCTTTAATATCGCCGAAACTGAACATTACATTGAAGCATTGTTAAATATTAAAACAACAAACAATATATGTAGGTCGATAAAGCGCTCAAAACTGAAGCTACAATTAATTTAACTTGAAAACTCCTATAAAAACTTGATTGTTTGGAGCCCACTCGAAATGGTTTGTCGAAAATTTCGGACAAAAGTAACTAGTACTTTTGAAACTTTGACATTGTTAGTGAATTGAACTTTGTCCCTTTCAGCGCCCACTCACTATACCCCACTTATCTGTGAATGATGCAGCCATTCTATGTTACTATAGCAAAAAAAAATTGTTCTTCCAAAATATAGATTCAAAAATACACGGTGATTTTAACAAATGCCCTGGAGGCTCAAACGTCTCTCCCGAATTTTGCTTTTTATTGAATATTTCCCATGTAATGTTTTCAGTTACCTCTGAGTGTCGGCTTATCGGCAAATGGATTCTTATACTCGGGCGGCAAGGGCGGCGTAAAGAAGGCTCGTCCGGGCGGCGCATAGGAAGGCACCGCGCCCACTCCCGCCAACAACGCCGCTCCGTGGTGAGCCGGCGGCCTGTAAACAAATAAATTATTCAATCATTATTTAACCGTTTGTACGAATTTTATTTGTCAACCAACGACATCTTAGTGATAGTAAATAGGCGCAATACTAAATATAGATAACATCTTCAAACACACTCGTACACACAATGTGTCCGCAACAATCGAATTAATTCTTTTATTCAAGTACACAAAAGTTTCACCTCAAACCAAGCCAACAATGGCAGCCGCAGAATACCGATCGCTACACGAAATCTAACGCCGGCTTCATTCTAGCCATTTCTAGTTCGCGCATTTCCTAGAACCAAGTCAAACGTATCTGTTTATTCAAATCCTAGCTTAAATCTCGGACAGTTTCGCAAAAGCACGTTCGAGTGAATTTTCAATACGGGGGATTCCCCCTAAATATCACGAATAGCGTTAAAGTTATTTTAACTTTGGAATGCGGCCGGATGTGTGTTCGTGTGATATTAAATTGTGAAAATGCTTTGCAGCTTTCTATTAAAGCTGAGGTCCATTATTGCTCAAATCTGCCAACGTACGATATGTGTTTGGGTGTTTCGGCAGAAGTTGCTCTCGATGTTGTTGTTAGGAAAATTTAAAGTTTTGTATTAAACACATTATAGAATACAACATACATGTTATATGAATTACCTATAGCGTTTCATATTACAGTTCTTCAGAATAATATTTCTTAAATAAGCCTGCCTTTTCAAATAGAAGACAATCTTATAATGATATAGATAATTTACTTTATATAAGTGTGGAACTAGAGAAAATTCAAATTCAGGATACCTTTAAGGTAATGAATTATACCCGTCAGTATGAAAAGGTTCAACTTCAATGCCAAGGGCAATCATTTTAATATCTAATTCAAAGTTTTAATTAAGTACTCAGTTAGTAGATAATTTAGAAGTTTGTTTTATCTCAATTTACATTTACTTTTAATTTTGTCTTCATGTATAATGTAAACATATATTAACATAGAGCCGATTTCTTTGTGGTATTTCATCAGGTAGTCTTCCCAAGGATACAAGCAATGGGGTATTTGTTATCTCCCAGGGGAATCGATACGGAATAAGTTTAAAGAATTAAATATTATGACACTATCTGATCCAATATACTCTTGAAATGGTGACTACTCACAAATGGTGACTTTCACCTGTATAATGCTCGAAACAGAACTAATTTAAGCGTATTTGACTAATATTTAAATCCTTGGGATTGGTTTGATCCAGTTCAAACAATTTGTACGACTCAAAACTTGGCGATTAAAAAGAGTGGCGGAGAGTTTTTTTGCCAGTTCTTCTCTTCAGTTCTACGCCCTTGATTTGAGAACTGGTAGTAAATATAAAGTTAGAATTAATTTAACTTCTTGACGTTCATTAGTGTATTTTTATACCTACATGAATAAAGTTATGTTGAGTTTAATGAGTCTGAATGTAAATGCACGTCAGGATTTCAAAACGATCATATCATTATATCAGATCGGCTGATTTTCCTTTTAATGATATAGTATAAAATAAGAGACCAATGAACAGATAACAATAATATTAGAGTTGAACCAAATGTCTGCGACCAGATTAGCCTGACCTCTCACACGCTATCCCATACACGAATAGGGTTACCATTTCACAATAAAATAAAACATTCATCAACGTTCATAGTCTCTATTAGTAAGAAACATAATCTCTTTTCATGAAATGGTAATCAAAAGACCTTTGAAGCAAATTCAATGTTTTATAGAAGTTTAAGTATTCTGCAAGTATACCTATTCTCCTTTTCGAGTATGAGTGTATATCGAAAGTATATCTACCAATACCTCGAAAAGGCAGTCACCCTGGAGCTGGCCGGTTCAGTGATTCAGTCTGGCGAGGATTGGCAAAGCGCCCAAAGCCGCGGCTATTCGGTTTATTTTACAAACGCTAACCGCATTTTAATGAATCCCTCGCGAAAAAATTTAATCTGCTCAAAACAAGGTTTTGTCTGTCGCGTGAGTGTAGAGTGTGCTCGGACTGGACGCTTTCCGAATTAACGTCATATTTTCAAGCGGCAGCTTTTGCGATGATGCCAGAATATTAAACAGCGTTTTGAAGGTTGACTTGAATGTGGAAATTTTAAGTAACATAAGCCCGGCATAATAACTTCATTTCAACGGCACGTTGAGCCAGGGGCGGGCTCTTTGTGTTTCAAACATCGTATGGTTGTATTAATAGTGTACATTTTCGGCTAGATTAGAGTAGCTACATTAGGTACAGATTATTTTTTAAAACAAGCAATTTCGTAAATAATTACCCGAATAACACACAAAGATTACATTGTAGTTATTATAATTTACACGCGTAGAGTCGTGGTCGGTTCACACAAAGTCGTGCAACCATGAAATGTATAATTTCCATCTACATGATATTATCTTTGTTCGGATTCGGCATTATGTTATTATTCCTATATGAGATTGTATACCAGACGAAACTTTTTATGACCCGTGAAGGAAAACCTTAAAGATATGAAATTTCTCTCCTTGTACTTAATATATCGCATTAGAAGATGTCATCTAAAATTGTAGAATTTGAGTATAGACAAACTAATATAACATAGAAAACTTTCAATAGACGAAAGCTCTATTAGAACTGACCTGTCCCATTTTCTTTATAAATAAAGAAAATCAAAAGAACAATAAAAACGAAGGGCAAAATGATTAAACCCTAGAAATTGCATCCGAAAAGCGAAAGAAAGCAATTGTCAAGTAGTTAAGCGGTTAAAAGCGGGTCGGGGTTCGATGCCGGCCAACAATGGCGAGAAACAATGCCGGTTTAGATTAATAGTGGTCTCGAGAATTGCAGCGCTGCAAGTATCACCACTTTTGTAAAATATCCGATTACCGGCTGGTGCAAGTTATAATTTAACGGCTTCAATCAAAGAAGCGTTTGTCTGCCTTTCATTGTACTTTTAGACTTTAAGACATTTCCTTCCTACTATTATTTGCTGGTTATTGAAGTATTTTGTATGCTACCTATAGTGTTGTACCTTTATTTTTTATTTTGATTAAGTTTAGCGTCTGACGCGCTGGATTAAATCACTACAAAATATGTAAGACAGTTATTATTTACAAGATAATTGAATTACTTTCTATGCCGATTTATTATGTATATAAGATCCTAAACATCTTATTTCAATAACTCGAGTGAATACATTTTGACGAGGCAAGATTAATGCATCACTCAGCTAAAGCTCGGATTTATAAATTCGACTCTCCTAATCTCTACATCTCACATTATGTACAGACACAATTTACGCTTACATAACTTTATTGTACACTTCGATACAATATTTAAATTAAATTAAGTAAAAAATCTAAAGCATTGTAGAACAATTACACTTATACCCCCTTTTCCCACAACTACTTTAATTGCAAAAGTACTAATTTATATTTTTTTATCAAAGCCTAAACACACCCTGAGACTACGGACCTAAGCTTTTTTTACTAGAACAACACATAGCCATCAATCAACAAACAACCCTCGTTTGAGTGTTCAAAAAAGGAGTAAAAGGAAGGTGCAACTTTAAGCTCCGCGATTAAAAATTCAAAGTCGCCGAGACATGGGGTTGCTTTTGTGTGTCCTCCCCTCCTTTCTGTCGAAATCAAAGAACTGCAACATATTATTAGATACAGTTGTAGGGATCGCAGATGTGCTGCTTATTTATACATAATGCATACATATTAAATTAGATTCTAAACTTATATAAAACAAAATTACGTGTGTAAAGAATTTAAGACTATATGTATGCAATCAACGCTTTGGATTTGTTAGAATCGAATATGGAAAATTGGGTTTTGGTTAGTATCTGTATAATATTAACAAATATTTTGGGATAAACTTATAACCGCCTAAATATTATACCTTTTTTAGACACATATTTGTCCTTCCTTCGTAAACAATGCCTCTTAGAACATTTTGGGAACTTCTGATTAAAGATGCATCATCGGGTCCTTTGGGACAGATTTATAATCTAAAGCCAGTAGTGATTTTCTTTCATCGCTGTATTGTCACTTTACTTAATGACTAAACGCTTTCTCTCTGCATTATACAAATTACCGTTATTATTACACCCCAATATCAACAGGACACCAAAAATTACGTAGCATTAAAGACTACTTCCGAAACGCAATATTTTTATATAAAAGGAAAAATAAGCAAGTCTGCGCCGTCAGTGTGATTTATTTATGGCTCAGCACCAGGGACAAGAAAAAACGTTATAACGAAGTTTTAGCCCGCCTTCGGTGTTATTTGAAATTGCCATGTATTTCATAACTGTTGCGCAGAGCTCCCACTGAATTAAACGTTGCAAACTATTAGAGTTAACGTTAATTTCTATTAATTCATTCTATGACAATCTTTGAACAATTATTCCGATCAACGTCTGCGTGATGCATAGACATTTGTATAAACAATTTCCATACTATAAACGGGAAATCGTGGCAAAGGCTAACTGAAACAGTAATTACCCAGATAACTCAATAATTCCTATCCCATGTAAGGTCGTCATGAGAGCTTCGCCTTCCAAACAGGTATTACGATGCCATTTCTCGTAACGTGAGACTTTCTAACCATCTTCTCATAATAGCAACCCGATCTCTGTGTTCTGATGAAATAAACTTCTTTGCATAATTTTTGCTTAATTAATACCGCCTGTTTCACGAAGGCAAGGCACGGCTTTGGTGAATCGTGACGCATCGTCAGGCAATTGAGATTTGCATAATCGCACGGTGAATGTAATCAAGTGTCCTAATCGGTAATATTACGTAACGGATGGTAACGTTTGCCGAGCCTGGGGTTAAACGTAAACATCATTGCTTTTTATAGGTTTTTTGGGATACAATATCATCAGGAGCAGTGCACCTGCTGTTATAAACTATATGAATTAAAGCTGGCATTTTTTTTATTTTCCATTCACAAACCAATTTAAAATAGTTAAGTGTATTACAGAAGCGCAACAATGCAGGAATGAGATTATCCCAGCTCATTAATTTATGTAATAAGATCCGTCAGTTTTCGTCCGTAAGCGGGAAAACTGCAAAAACCGCATTAATATTTAATAAGTTATTAAACTTCTTCTACCGTACTGTAATGAATATATAATAATAAGTAACGCCCGAAGCAGATACTTAGTTAACCCTTAGTTAACCCTTATCGCTGACGCCGCGTTAGCAATCCTTTACGGATAATTTCGGTGGAATTATTCAATAAAAACAACTTTTTGTAACATCCACGGCTTATTTTCGTGGAGCTCTGCTATTTCGAGCAATATAAATTATGCACTCCCTATTTTGTTGAACCACGTGTAATGTGTAATATTTTTATTATAATTTTGTTGGTGAAATCGCAGGAATAATTTCTAATTAGGAAGTCAGTAGGATTCAGAAGGATAGGAGTCGATTGCAGAACTCTGTATCGGTCACGATTTACCATTGCTTAATTGTTTGTAAGCACGGCCCGTGAGATTTCAAATAAAAAACATCGAAGGTTAGAATTAATAGTTAACAATGGGTTTAAGGCGGGTAATAATAGGGTTAAATTGATTTAATTGGATGTAACGAACGATTGTGCCTGGAATTTTGAGTGCCATTCAGTTTTTACAATACGACTAGTGACTGTTGGATTTATTTAAAGAAAATAATGGTGTTAATCAAATACTCTTCCGTTCTCATAGCACTTTGCTCTGACAATTAAATTTGTACAACAACAACAGTTTGTTTAATTCAATTTTAAAGATTACAGCTGCTTTAACCTGTTCTGCCATAAACCACCGCTAGTTATAGGAAAAAGTAAAAATTTAATAACGGCTCATTAGTACGAAAGTCTATAAACATTAATGGTCGTAGCCATAAACACTCGCCCTCAATATCTCAACCATATTAAATTGGCTAATATATTGGATGTACAGGCTGTCTCACAATAAAGCAACTATAATTTTAAAGATAATGCCGTTTTTAGTACTATAGTAGTAGAATTTCCGTGCAATAACATTGAAAAAAACAAAATATGAAAAAGCGTTTCTGGTAGTGAGGTTGTACTTAATTTTTACTTACGACCAATTAAAGAGAATTTACCAATAACATATTAAATCGGCCTGTATATACTATATTATTGGCTTATACGCCAAATTAGGTTTGATACTTAGATCGAAAGCGACATAGTACATTGGAATGTCATGTTCGATATGCCCTACATACCCGGGATGCCTGCCAACTGATACGATACATACGCTCTTACATAACGCTTATATACTTATATGTTGAAATTAATCACTGTAAAAGCTGCGAAGGAAAGTAAGACTTTGTAATAAAAGCAATTCAAAAAAAATAGTATCATGAAATGTCTGATTTAGGAATCTCTGCATCATTTACAGAGGCAAACAGTCAAGTTGGTATGTTTTTATAGTTATTTGAAGTTGGTGGAAGAGCATGACAATAAAACAGTGGGAAGTATTGATAACTTGACTATTTAACAACCCATCTTATTTGCATCAACTACTTCGAGTTTACTAACATGCAGTTATACAAACATTTGTTTTTTTATTAAATGCGAAAATAAAGCAAGTTTTAGCTAGCTGTTGTTACAGTTTAAACGCTTTAATAATTAGACAACAGCGAGAAAGTTATTCATTTACTTTGAAAAACGACTGTAAGTTCTATCAACTGTGGCATCTTACTGGAACTGAGACAAAGTTGGGCATTGTGCTAGTGATGGGCTCACATCGGGAACTAAATAAAAAGTGAATAAAAGAATGAACGATTCAAAAGTTTTGCGGTTCTTTTGTTCGTCAAGATGCGAGTTTAAGAACTTTACTAATGTATTTCTTTTAGTATTTTCAAAGTATTAGCACATGTATAGCCCTAGAGGTTTTATTATGCATTTTAGCACTTTTCTTTTTACGGATAGGAATCCGTTGTTTTGTCCTGGTATTTTTATGTCATTTTTTGGTATAACATACAACTTATTTTGAACTTGAATTGAATAACAAGGCCCAAAGTTATTAAACAATATTTCTGGATAATCATTAAATCGAACGGATTATTAGATATAACAATAATAATCAAAACAAGAGAGAACAAATAGGTCTTAATAGGAAAAAAGCATTAATAACCATTTTTAATTTGATTAAGGCCAATATCAAAGCAATTATTATAATTGTCCGTTCCTGCGATAATCAAAATGATTCTCACAAAGCTTCAACCGTTGTCGAGATAAATCGCTATCAACTAATAGAATCGGACTGCCGTGAGATTTGACTGCGATTATATCGCTTATTTCTCGATTTTAATCGACAAATCGATGGAGCAACAATTTGCATTAATGTTATAGAAAATGATTTTATATAAAAAGCAGTCTGAGCTTACAAATACCACCAGATGTAAGATGTATATTACTGATCAATGCGACAAATTAAATACCTAGTAATTTATTTTTATTTTTTCAGGTTTTACGAGTTGATCGTTCGATGAATTTTGGAATGGAAGAATGTTTAAAAAGCAATTAGAAGGTCATTGATTCAATTCTTAAAGCTCAAATATCAAGGCTAATGTGCAAAATTTGCTAATTAATTGCAACCGATTTCATATATTAATCTAGATTTTGCTATATCGTCTACGTATTTTTGCTACACTAGTATATACATTTGGTATTATATCAATAAATAGATGACGACACGGGTGGGCGACGTGAACTGAATAGGAGTCATAAAGTTAGTTATAAAGAAATAAACACCAACTCACTGAATCATTGAAAACACTGATTTTACAGCATCCACGTTTAGTTTGCAATATATAGCACAGTTAAATAAAGAATGCCGACGTGGCACGAGACAGTCGAAGAAAACTGTATTCAAACTAAACGATTTTAGTTCTAGTTACTGAAACTGAAATAAAGGCCTACCAAAGTCAATGTTATCAAGTCACGTGGAGGTCCAACCTCTGCAGATGAATTACGGACACAATAATCTCTTACGCCATGTTCACAACAATTCGGATAAACCGGTACCGTCCGATCCACGAGTTTTTATTACAAACGAATTAAACAGCTCGGCAGGGAAACTTTTACGTAAACGATTATTTAACTTTAAGAGGCACTAACTAAAATTTACGATAAGGATTAATTCGCGGAATTGGCGAAGAGTGCCCGAGCCAATTATTAAAATTGCTCCACGCCAAAAATTATACTCAAAACGGACATTCGCATTAAAATATCGAACCATCTCAAAGTTTCCTATTGATTAACTTTACGGCTTCAACGGGTTTTCACTGAATTCATAATCAGTTAACTTCGGTTGATATGTCAAGGATGTTTTTATTATAAGTGAGCTAATTTTAAATGAAAGAAAACTTATAAAAGCCAGTAATGTAATGAAGTGCCTTTTTTCTAAAGGAATTTGATTAAACTCATTTTGAAGTACTGTCGCTCGGCCGCTCGGGATTTTATTAAACTATATACTTTTTAAGTTACCATCGTGTAATCAACGTGAGTTCTAATTATATATTTACTGTGATAACATTTATTCTTCGTATAATTTAATTAAAACATGTTATTTTTGCTTACATTCAATACCAGACATAAGAATTATGTACAATAAAATAGTGACGCTCATCCGTTACGAATAAACGTTGTTGTCTCGAGTCGACCAAAGGCAATAATAATATTCCACTCACCTGGGCTTGTGGTATGTGGGGTTGCTGTTTGTCTTGAGTATGTCGGCGTTGGGGACGGACGTGGGCAGGGCATGTTCTCGCTCCAGCTCGCTCTCATAGCTCTCTAGTGGGACGTGCTTGCCGGGCAAAGGGTCCGCTGTAACAATTTTGATCTAATTAAGGAAATTCTGGTAAGGATTTCGGTGAATTACTAAAGCTTACTAGCCTTTGCCTCCTGTAGGGAAATAACTGAATAATCATAATCTAAGCAAACGATGACTGATATGAAATTTCGTTTATCGCACCGTGAAGTAGGTCGATAAACAAAGAGTTCCACTAAATGCGTCCAACAAAACACGCGTCAGGTCGTGCAATGAACAATCGCCTTTATCGCTAACTGCCTGATAACCCGTGGGAACTGTAAATAACGGCTGGGTCAGTTTTGATTAAGTACGCTCTAGATACCATTTATTGTTATGATTACTTGATACGTTTGTTGATATGGAAAGTTCCGAGGGCTTTCCGCTCTTAAACGAGCTCTCGACTTCGCTTCGGCTGCGAGCTAACGATAGGACTCATACAACTTTAAAGCTTGTGTTACAAATCTGAAACCACGTAAAAGCACAAACAAAATGCATCCATATATTGGAAAAATCCAAATTAGACAGGTTAGGTAATGGCGCGCAGCTGTCGAGCCTCGCAAAGTTTTAAACGTTACCAGACCCACTATTTGTTAAGCCTTTAATCCGTTACTATTTGGTGGATTTACGAGCTTTACAACGTATCAGAATGCTTTTACTGTTATATGAATTTGATGCGTCTTGGCAGTTTAATGTTTGTATGTACCATCCAGCGTTTGGCCGTATTTAGTACTACTATACTAGTGAGTGAGTGAGTCAACCGGCAAGCCTTAAATTTGTGTGAGGGACAAAGGTTTGATCTACTCGCTTATAAATCAAAACGATCAATGACAGAGATATGAGGTAAGACACCTTAAGGCTTGTAGAATATATTCGTATATATAATATATAAATACATATGTTGGCCGAGTTAGTTAGGGTATCCAATCCAAGCTTAAATATCCAACGCAGACAGAATCAACGTTTTCTCTATAATCTATTTTACCCAAATCAAGCCACGTCTTCGATATTAAATCATGTTTGACAGTCTTTTTATCGTCCCAACTTCCTGATTAAATTACCGAAGTCATTTTATTTTCCATGTCAACGGCCGCAACGACAAATTAAGAGCAATCAACTAATCACACAGTCTTACCCTACTAACAACACCACTAATTACTTTGCAAGGGAAAAACTTTATATTAACGTTAAATTAACACGAAACCAGTACAATTGATTGCGGTACTATTGGTAATCGGTGAATCATAAGCTGACTCAGATATTATTTTTTTACATACAGGTCAATACTGTACGTATGCATACACGTTGTGACTTTTCTGAGAAACCTGTGGTTCTCTTTATTTTACTATCAAATTATTTATTTGGGAAAACCGTAAAAGTGGTGATTGTGGCTGTCCTAAAGAACATCTTTGTTTGCAAAGTAGCTGTGGCACTATTTAAACTTGAAGATCTCGAAACAGACACGAGCTTAGTCAAATTCTGAGAGTTAATATTAATAAAACTAATTACGTAACGCTCGTGGTTTGCATTAACTATCGAATATCAATTAATATAGTGCTGACTCATCGAATAAAGGGCTGCCACAAAGCAACTTTAAAATATCGTAATATTGAACATATTATTATGCAGTAGTTTCTAAAAAAATATTTTTATGAAGAACTTGGTACAAAATTAAATACTAACAATATAAGGAAAATATTTATGTTAACTTAATATAAACAACGAAACAGAATATGGAAATACTACCAACTGATAATTCCATAGCGTTGATTAGAAATTAATAACGCAAAGGCATCCCTGGGTGACCACAGGGCGGTCTGCCCGCAGCTCCTAACGGAACAGTTCAATTAAAGCGCAGACAGAAAGCACTGTTTTTGCTTCTTCCTTACTCACTAATTGACCTGACGTAAGAATAATTGAATAATCTCATCAGCAAATCCAACATCCCTTTGTTATATATAAACTTAAATAAAACTATATCATCATTAATTAAATTTATCAACCCGTTTACTAGTAAGCCTTATTAAGAAAAGGCACTAAAACGTGGATGCTTCCCGTAAACAAGGCGCTATCAACAAATGCAAATTCGGCTGAAACCCACTGAAATATTCGGCGACTATTTGCCTGCTGAAATCGACACATAAATTATTTGTGAACTTTCCACATTTTCACCAAATCTACTGTGGCGACGTGTTGGTTGTTTTCCCAGTTACTTACTGCTTTTTAAAAGGTCTAATGCAATCTTGACGGAAATATTTGAAGCTGGGGCGGAAGTACTAAAATTAATGACGCATTTTATAAATAAGGGTATTTTTTTAGTTAATAGTTACACTTATTCATAAATCCTGTGTACAATTATAAATGAATTCAGAGAATTTTGTACATCACGCGTAAGCGCTAATATTTACTGGTAAAAGAAATATATAATTTCAAAAGTTTACTAACAATGTATTGTCCTTTTACATAAGGCGCAATTGTCGGCATCTAAGTTACAGAACAAACAGAAATACAATAACAATTTGACCCTTATTCAAATGAGCCGAAATCATAACGAATACGAATAATTTAGGATTTAATATTTCACCGA
This sequence comes from Pieris brassicae, assembly GCF_905147105.1. NCBI lineage: Eukaryota > Metazoa > Arthropoda > Insecta > Lepidoptera > Pieridae > Pieris > Pieris brassicae. The sequence continues at coordinate 21,729,885 of NC_059670.1, forward strand.
CTTTGTTACAACTTAAGCTTGTTAACGACGAACCTTTTAAGCGCAACGTAAAAATGAAAGCGAAAATCAAATATCTCAGGCAGGAATAAAAGCCTTTCTGAGAGCTGATGGCCAACTTTCACACTTTGGATAGAATTTTTAACACCACCTCGAGTACCTTATATTAGAGAAGAATAAAGTTTGCCCATTGGACGTAAATCTGATGAAGCGATGTATGAACTTTTATTTGAAACAAATATTAAACTTTATAGGCTATTTATTATTCGTTTCGGCCATCTTTAAATAAATCTCTACATCAAAATTAGTATAACAGTTCCTTCCGACAAAATTCCAACATTAATTTTCCTTACAAATCGACAGTCGGCTTATTGTATTTTTCTTCGATGATTTTATTCAATTTGCCCTTTAGCTTAAGGTAAATATCTTTTCTTCGTCAAGTCCCTATTCCGTATCTTTCTGAACCACTTAACAAGCTTTCGCTATTAGAAGAGTCCCTTCATTTGAACTCATATTTTATCCTTTTATTTATACTGTGTGATTTCGTGTTGATATTCTTGGTATTAAATAGTGTTTTTCTTGTTATCTCTACGAGTTTTCCTTATGAACATTCGCGATTTATTGTTAGGGATTTCGGAAATATTGCGGGTGGTTATTTAGTTTGTTGCAAAATGGAGTTAATTACGTACTGTTAAAGTACTTTTGACAACACTCGAATATTTCAACACCTTTATCCGTGAGTTGTACATAAGAAGTTTTAAGACAGTCTTAACATACGGTTATCATATAATATAATAATGTATGAAGTAAATGTGGTTTCTGCTACTCAAAGTTTGCGTTCTCGGCTAAAGAAAATCCGAAGTTTGGATACGGTTTACCGCAACCATCTGCTTTCATTAGGGTTGCTCTTCGGTGAAAGAAATGGAGCAGGATTTTTATTCAATTTGCACTTACAGAATACTAGAAAATGTCGGTGACTAAGATTTACCGGTACATAATTCAATTTCGCTCTTTAAGGATTTTAGATGAAACTATTGTACTTTTCAAAGCCTTTCTTCAAAAATCTGTTCTGATGGATATATTTGAATAGTTTATATTAAAAAGCTACGAAACCCAGTTTTAAATAAATCAGTGGGATAACAACCTTTTTAGGTCTGGGCCTCAGATTTCCGTATCTGTTTCTTGACCATTTGACAATCTAATAGGCAAGTAGGTGATCGTAGCTTCCTCTGCCTGACACACGCCGTCGACACTTATTTAAGCAAATTTATCAAAGGTAACTCAAATGAATTTGAAAAGTTGAGAAATGATAAAGTATCTCTGCTTGAACTCTGTCGGCTCGATCATTCGTAAAATCCTTATTTATTGTCCGATACAGTAAAAAAGAGTTTTATCAACATTATAACGAGTTCGCGAGGATTCCGCCCTCGATTCATCAGAACCATTTATTAAAACTTTTAAATAGCGCAGTTCGTAACTTTAGCGAGATTGTGTTTTTAAATAACTTGGATCAACTAATCTTGACTTCAAACACGTTTAATATTTAAAAGGTTACGTTATGAGCACTTGTTGTTTGTAAAAGAAAAGAGTATACGTTAAATTCATATTAGTTATTCACTAATCAATAGTTGATATAAAATCTCATCTAATCTAATACAAAATTACCAACTTTTTTTAGTTTTCCGTTTATAGCACATCATTTAAAATATAACTTTCACAAATAACGAAATGACATAAAGCCAGGTGTATCGACTAGGGCAAGAGGGAAGAGCAGCATCCGTTGCTAAAAATACTCGGCACTTCATAAGTTATATCCCTAAGTGCTACTTCAGGGATTAGATCGCTTGAGATATTTTAATATCAGCTCCGGAATCTTATTCCAATATATATTTGCCATGAGGAATGAGATGTAAATTAATAACCCAATACATTTTAAAAGAAAAACACACTTTCTATACATATTCCTACAATCAGTTTCACTTGCATATTATGTACTTTCTACTAGAGGAAGGTAGCGTTTTTTTTCTCCAACGTAAAGGGAAGATCCTCCACCAGCCTAACCACTGACTGGCCGCCGGCCCGAAGGCCACTTTGCCTTTTCCTTTTCTCCCGCGGCGCGGTTGCCTCGTGGTGAACGGTTATGTGGAACTCGCTGCTGTGCATCCCCACTAAAACCCCTCGGCGCCACCACCAATCGTCCGAGGCGGGACACAGTAACAGCGTAGCCTTGTCTGCATCCCACCACGCGATCAGCCGTTGAAATCACGGTCCTCTATGACCACGAAAGATGTGGATTGGATAGGGCCATTTACATCGTTAAATTCGCCCTGATTTGTAGAGCTAGAATAGGTCGGGTACAATGCTGGCAGGGATGCTAATACAGCCCTGAATGGCCACTTTGCCTGAGCCTATTTAACGGCTAAACTCAATTCCGTTCGGTCACAACTTTGTCAATTTAATGAGACGTCACGAAAGATGTCACAGTTATGAAAGTGGTAACCGTAGAGGATTTAAGAGAGCAATAAAATAGTTAAAAGTAGCGGAAACGGGACAAAGATGCATTAACGCTATCCGAGATTAAAAGACGCACATTATTCATTCAGGTTATAAAACGATGGTATATGGTTTATATTCTATAAATCTTCTATAAATATATAATATATATATAAATTCTTATAAACCTTGTTTAAGCAATAGCTAGATCAATTGAATATTTTATTGATTGCTTAGTTTTAAGGCTGCCCTAGGTTTATTAAAAGAAATCTATTCAAAGACCACCCAGAAATAACGTTTGATCATTTTTTATTTACTATTTTACGTTTATTAAGCAGCGTGATCGCTGAACTGCAAAGGCCCGATAACATTAATTTTACAATTAAAAAGATCATAGTTATAAGTAAAAGAATTTTACCCGCTTGCTCCGACTAAATTCAACATATTTAATAGTCAAATAAACTTAGGATAGAACCATTTCTCGGCACAGAGCTGGGAGCGGTTAAATTTAACTGGGAGATAAACTGCCGGTTTAACATGTGTTGGTTACTTTAAACACCCATAACGTATTGTTTAGTTTCGAATTAAAAATTGATTGCCCTCCGACATTACGGCTAGATATTTATTGTTATTGCTAGGGTTATCACAATATTTTTTAGGCCACGGTAAAAAACTTATATGTTAGTATTGTTTGGTACTGTAGCTATACTGTAGCAAATATAAGGTAGTAGAAAATATCTCAATAAAAATACCAGAATATCAATTAAGTGACTACGAAGCGAAATACTACTTATAGCTGTACATTTCGGAGAGTTGTTAATAACATTCCACAGAAATTAATATACACGCTAAATTCTAAATAAACAGCGTACTTTAATCAAGATTAAACGCGTCGGCAGCCCTAGCTCGCTTAAATTGCTGCTTGCATTCGGTTTCCAAGAAAATTGTGCATACTAAGAATATTTATTGCTATCGAATGCCGTAATCATCGATAAAATATTACGCGTAGGTTTTGATTCCCCGAGCCTTGTTTACAATTATTAGTTCCTCGTAGTCATTTACGTTGGGTCATAGTAAGTGGATTCTTTGTTTTCTTAATAATAAACGAGCAACATATCACATGGAACAATGCTAAACTACAAATATTTCAAGAATTGGAAACCTATCCCGGATATTTAAAACTGTATGAAACAAAAATTCCAATGTGACCAACATAATTTATCAATTATATATCACAAAACACAGATATTTATAAGTAGGGTTTGAAGTCAAACAGTGAGACTGGCATATAATTATGATGCTTCTAAACCTAATAATAATACAGAAAATAAACACTATTCAGTTTTAAACAAGAGTTATACTTAGCCCTCACGAAGAGTAGCTGTTTTGACGTCAGCTGTCTTCCGCAGAAACAAACTTGTAACCGTTTTACCGGGAACCCTTATGTGTACAATTGCTTTGTAAAACGACTTGTTTATTTACATGTAACAGTCTGGAAACATACAACTCCATAATATAAGGAATGAATTTGATTCACGCTACTTCTAGGGCAAACGGAATCATTTAAATATTAATTACATAAAGATATACGCCGCCTGCTATCAAATGCCTATGTGAGAAACAATAAGCAAAAGACGACAGTGTCCATGGCAACGATCGTCCTTCCGACCCGAGTCTTTGATGTACGGCGGGGACGTTTATATTCCCTAAATAATATATCGGTTTCCCGAATATAACGCTTATAAGGAAAACATTTTCGCATTGCTCAATAGAATGCTTAAATAGCATTGTTGCCTGGTAGCCCGTAAAAATATATTCGCTATAAATTGAGTTAACTTTAATGTTGTTTTATTTGTTCACATAATTCGCATTCGTTTTATGCTTTTACAATATGAAAACTGTGAAAATTTAAGTATTTCACTCTGCACTAGATGTCGCTGACATGGCTAAAGAATAATTAAATAAGTTCTGGGAAGACGTTATCGGCTTAAGTTGAAGCTATTAGAATAATTAATATCCTCTGTGGGGATCTTGGCCATTTTGAATAATATTTAAAGTAAGTAACCGGTCCATTGAGTCATGCTACTTAGGAAAAAAAAATATTAAAAAGTTCTTATTTTTATTACTTTTTCCACAACAATGTGTATGCTAAGACACTTTGATGAGGATGACATAGTGAACGCTCAATTATTTAATTTAGGCCTCGTGCTTATCTATATTCACGGCTGGGAAACAGTAGTTTTACGTATTGGGTTTAAAGATGTTATATTTGGCTCGGTGCAGTATACGCTAATGTTAAAACCGGATATAGTTTAATTTGCTATTGCATGTTTCTGCCCCAGAAATCTTAAACATATTGATCCCAAAAGAGCACTAATGAAGTAGGCCGCAATCAAAGGCTTAGGCTTCAAAATGTAATATTACCTGTTCGGTATTCAGCCTAACAGTTATTAACAAATTCTTGTCGGTCGTTGTCGACCATTTCGGCTAATATTCAGGAAATAATTAAAATTAAGGTATTTTAGTCGACTGATCGGAATTTTTCTGAAATATGTATAACGATAGTTTGTTTACGTAGAACTGACGAGTAATTCGGGACTTTTATAGTAAGTAAATTGTAAATGTTACTTTTTTATCTTGCTTTTAAACGTACAAGCCAGAACAGCTCAGATTGTTGGAAAATCTGACTTAAATAAATATAAACTCGAAATAGTAATAATACTTTCTGTAATAGCTTTTAACTATATATAATTATATTTAGACCTCTGTAGCTATTTATATAACAAATTATAAATACCAATCCTTTAACTTTTAAGCTTCAATTAATAAATAGTCAAAAGACAAAATACCTAAAATTTGCTCCCTTTCGCATCAAACCTAATAACTGAACGTCCATTAACTCCTGAGTAGCAATTTGTCTAATTTAAGGATTATAAATTATATGATTTCAATCAAATGTAGAGGGAGTTTGTAGCGGTTGCGTTATAACAAAAAAATGTATTCTGTTAGCAAAGCAATTTAAAATATAGACTAACTCAATATTTCTACGCATAATAATGTTAAAAGCATTTCTATTTATTATTATATCAGAAATGAAGTCATTTGTGCAATGTTCCTTCGACACTGTGGACATTTTGGGAACCTGACGAAAATATAAGTCATGGGGACAAAGTCGCGAAAATTGAAAAACGTTTCGAGCAAATTACGAGAGCAGCGGGTAAATTAAAGAATAATGAAAAAAGTGTTTACAGTATGGAATAAAAAGCGTCTTAAAACGGAATCGAAGTCGTGTTTTCGAGTCACGTCTATGTAATTTCGTTTGCCACGGCTCGGCCCGGACCACTTTCTATACACTACAATAACACCACTTAAATATCGACCCATAGAAATACGATGTTTTATAAAAAATATTATATCTGTGCGTTTGAAAATCCAGTCTGCTTAAAATATAATAATACAACGCATGGCATGCACTTTGTTCTGTGAATAAGCTGTGTATAGGTGTCAAGAAATAAATAATTAGGCAAACAAATAACAAAATTAGGTATTGGTCCTGTTTCATAATATCGACAGAATGAATCCGAATTACAGCATTAATGTTAAAAAGCAGCACAGATGTTTCAAACATGAATGTTGTGACATTGTATGTATTTTCTGTGTAAGTTGTTTTTAATTTGAAATGAGTTTTCTAAAAGCAATTGAGACTGCCTGTAAAGAATGCAACGCCAGTTTATTAAAGGACGCTCTTTCAAAGGAAATGCATCTTGTTTAGAATATTTTACTCTGTAGAGCTTTGTTTTAAATATTGAGAGTATCATTATTTTTATTCTAAATTTAAAAGGCTATTTAAAATGCATACATTTAGTAGGTCATTCTATTTTAAAATATTGAAATATTATTTTTAGTTACCCATGTATGACCCCGATTATCTTGGCTGCTCCTTCAGTTCTCTGAGAAGCAGAGATCCCCGTTGGAAGCAACGAGAAATATGCCAAAACTTAGTATGAATTTAATATTAACATTTAAAATTAATCAGGACGAGACTACGTTAGGAAATCTGACAACCTTATGACATTTCGACAGCCCATCCATTTACAAACAAACCTCAATTCACGTTTCATAATTAACTACAACGAATCTGGAAATCTCTTTTATTTTTTAATTATTTTAATATGCAATTTAACCGACCATACATTGCGGTCGTGGCTCATAAGCATTATTTCGTTAATTTTGTTGAATCAGTCAGTACATTTAATTCATATTTTAAAATGTTCACATTTTCAAGTTAATTTGCAACATACTATAAGTGCAAATGGCCAATTCTAGAATTAATTTATGTAGATTGAATCTCTGTGTTACATATGTTATATGTCTATATAAATAGTACATTTCTGTAATATAGAGTAATGACTTTTTGCATAAGATTACATACTTGATCCTAAGCTGGTCAAGTTGTTCCTCTTTGACAGTTATGGCAAAGAGTGGCACCAATATGAGTTTATAGTGTTGGCGGTTTCATATTCTACGGGTACAAAAGCCAAACAGGGATTATAATTTGAATAATATTATTTATTAGGCATACCAACAAAGGTCGTGAACCCACAACTTGGACTAAATAACGGGCCGAATCGAGTTCAATCTCCGGACATAATTAATTTCGTAGCATTAGATAAATACACGGTGTAATTTGCATATCTTTTTAAAATCTTATGACAGCGATAATTCGTTTATTTAGAACCACGCTTTAGGGCTGGTGTACATGAGATTTGATCATGTATGGGCATTGTAATGAAAATTTCGTTTTAAAAGCATGTCCTTGTAAGGTGTAAAAATACAGTGAAAGTGAAACTCATCTAAAATTTATAATACAAATTCTGAGCAGCTTAGCTTTAACATTTGAGTGACGGTGAATCAAACGTATTACTAACGCCTATCACGTTACTGGAATATTCTTATATAAGAATTTCTCTTCACTCGAAGCTTAAAACGCATCAAGGATTATATTTTTTTAATTTTCTACACTTTTTCCTACTCGTATCGGTAATGTTAATAAGTTTCACCAAGGTCAAATGTTGTACATCTTGACGTTTAATCTTAATCAAAGAAATTAGCTCCTCTACATAATAACCCTTATACCACACTTCGTGAATAGACAGCCTTATGGGTTTATTTCTGGCCAAGTCGCGTTCATAACAACCATTAATTCCGCGTATAAAATTTTATTTGATCATAATTATTTGATTTTATCTACACCTACACAAAGCCGAAATATGATATCGTATTATTTATTGTTTCCAATCTTTAAATTACTATTCAACTATCCGTGGTGGTTATAATTTAACAACGTAAGTTACTTTTAAATAACCAAATTAATTTGTTTCGAGAAAACTAATCAGAGAGAAATTTTAATTAACTTGAAAGTTTAAGCGTATCATTTCGCTTAGGTGAATAATTAATTATTACGTTTAAATGAGAATCAATATTTATATTACAAACATTTACAATATGTAAACAGAGATACCGCGACTTGTCAACCGCTGGATTTGGTTTCAGAATGTTTTCACTAGTCGGTATATTTACTATTGATACATTGTGGAGCCAATTTGTATATTTCATTTAAATACACCACAATAGCTACATTATTATAACGTAAACACAAAATAAAAACACAGCTCGGATAGGTGACAGACTGACAGATATAATAAATTAAAGACGAATATCATAGATCTCGCTTCCACCATTCGGGTGGATTATTAATCTTGTTTAACGGTCGAACGTCTGTCTTAAATAATTGTAGATATTCAGAGCCGTCAGGTTAGAAAACTACTAAAATGCAGTGCTAATTGACATGACTCACGTATTTCTCCTAAATTCAGTTTGTAACGATGCGGGCCTCTTTTATTGACTTTTAGATTATTTTAAACGATGTTATTTATCGCTTTTAAATATTACGTGTCGAATGACGCGACGCAGCGAACTTATCTACTGCGTTATAACTGGACTTGAGTGCTTTTAGATTTTCCCTCAATAAATTACGAGAATCGATCATTTTGATCGATAGCTCCCAGTAAAACGTTGTTATAATGTTCAAGTGAGGTTGGTAACGTCGTTATAACGGCATAATTAATTAAAAACCAAGAGTAATAACAATTAATTTGAAAAGGTTTTTATCATACAAGCAGAATAAATACATGATATACGAGATTGTTTTAATTACAAACACTGTCTTCCGCTCTTCGAAATTCCAAAAGCTGTTATAATAACTTATTTATTTTAATTTTATCTCGGCACATAAACATTTTCTCCACGACTTCAATTTACACGCACAGAGCACGCATTGTGCTCGCAAGATTTATGAACATGCGTCCGCTGCAATGAATGCAAATATCTGTTTCCCTACATATTAAATATAAATTCTATGTTTATTCGAGACACTCGAACTCTGATACTGCAATAAATCGCAACGAGAGCTCGTCCCGTTGGTACTCACCTAAAACTACTAGTATGAAACACAAACTAATGTACAAGATCATCAGGAATCTTTGGTAACTAAACTACACTTATCACACACGACAATCATCGGTTGTCGATAATTTATATCACAGTACACATCACTAGCTACACGGTGTCGGCCGCACTGCGATCCCATCAGGCCATCACTAGGCGAACACAATATTTTTTGTCCTCGAATGCATACAGACAACTTTTTTCTTCACAACTAAAACTTTTAGTCATCGTCGTGAGCCGTTTTCTCTCGACAAAACTTTATCCATCACTCTTTGATTCACCACTCAGTCAATTTAACAAACTTAGAAACGGATTACAGTCACTCGAAATTATTGAAGTAATGTAATGACGATGATTTTGAAGCGACGACTGGCACAGCTCCCTCCCGCTCGACGTTTGGGGCACAACTGGCGTGAAGTTGGTCGCGATTGGTGAAGAAGCAAGAATGCGCGGCGCACAGTCGCTTCATCGGCCACGGTCGGCCGAATAACCGTCGAAATCGGGGAGTCGGAGCGTCGCGGCCGTTCACTTGGCACAGGCGGCCTTCCGAAAGCGGTCGGGTTGCATAACCAGTAAGACAGTCTTGCATTGTCGGTGGCGTCGCCCTCTGTCCCGGCCGCTTTCATTTCACGTTAGGTAGGTAGGTACGCATTGTCGAAATGCATTCTCCATACGGATTCCGATCGGCCGTCCCTTTCTAGCGTGCGTTCAAAGAGAACAGGTAAAGATGCCCACGGCGAGGGCCTAGCGACAAAACGAAACACATTTTGATCGAATAATTTGAGATGTAAAATTGACGTTATCAAAGTTCCCGTTAGGAGTGGCGAGCCACAAACCGCGGTCAATAGAACAATGCCTGATGGACGAAAAAAATGAATTTGCACGTACGAGCGCAATAAATTTCCATAATGACCACGTTTCGCTGCTTTTATTCGCATTTCGATTTGTATTGTTTGCGTTGTAATCGTTTAAATGAGTGTTGGCAAAATGGCGATTTTATTTAACACGCCAATTGGCAATTGGTTTAAATCCAGACTAAATTAATAGCGTAGAGATGGGAAACAAAAATAGCGCCGATTATTCAAATTATCGGTCAATTTGAAAGGATAATTTACTGTTTAATAACTGCCTGCATAATAATTTATTACATGCATTTTCGAATACATCATTAAATGTTATTTCGCTGTACTGCACGGCGGCATAAGCACTGTAAGTGCTGGGCTTAGCCTTTAAAATATACTTACATAATTAAGAAAGTTTCAAGAAATAAACATTTTGTACTCTATATAAATTACTTTAATACAATTACACACCAAAATCGAGCAAAAAAGGGTCGAAACTCGAAACGTGGGCCCGCCCCTAAACTGCAGATAACAAAAGAAATATTTTGTAGGCAAATGCGAGGGTATCTTCATCTATAAATTGTGCCGAATCCAGGACCGATATATTTGAAACACTTTGGGACACACTGAATATTAAACTTGTTGACGGGACAACCATTTCGCCCCACGTCTTAGTTCAGGAGTTATACCTTCTCACTAAAACAAATATATTGTTGACAGTTAATTATTATTAATAAAAATCGGATTACGACAAATGATTCATCAAAAAAAAAACTTCTTAATTACAAAAGTTAATTTTAACTTCATCTCGAGGTTCTTAATTAAAGACTCAAAAAACCAAAAATATTGAATCGATTTATTGGACATAAAGTATTCTTAACAAAACAAAATTAAAAAATCGTTAGGATTGTCAGTCAAATAAACAAATAAGGTATGCCACACGTTTCGTCCCCAAATGAATGATTTCTAGGACTACAGCTTATTATTTGAACATTTGTTAGAAATGGTCGAGAGCTCTTTTCACTTGGCTAGAACCATCAATATTATTTTGGCATATTTAATCTTGTAATACGTTTAAGAGGTAAACTTTACAAGAAACAACAAACAACACTCTTGGTCTAAGTTCAAAAACAATTCCTTTGCCAGCTTTTTCCGACATAAAACTTTATATAAAAAATGTTAGGACGCTTACCCATTCATATAATAAAGAGTTTTCTTTTTAAAATAACTATTTGAAACCCTTTTTAAGACAATTTGCTGCGAGATAAAACCACAAAGCATCTCATTCCGAAAAACTTTCCTTTCAAACATAAATACAACGCATTCTTCAATGCTTTTTATATTCTTGTGACGAAATATGCTGAATATTCGTCTGCTCATGTACATTTTCTTTAGCAATTCTGCCAAGCAAAGCGCAATATATTTACCTATTTATTGCATTTCTTTCTGCAATATTGTTGAGTACAACGTTACATATATAGCAATTTTATTTTTTATTCACGTAAATTATTTGTTTGACGTTTCAATGCTACGAGATGGTGGGCGAGATGTTGACAAAGTTTTCGTGTTATAAAAATTGAGATCACTCGCTCGAAACCATTTAGTTTTTGTAAATATAAAATGAATAATGCCAAAAACATTGAATATGAATAATATCCAAAAACGATTTGCTTTTAATTCGTTGTGCATATTTTAACGCTTTCCAAATGGCTATTTTTTTGTAAAGTAATATTCGGAAATAAAGAATGGTTTTCGAACGTAAAGCGCTAAATTGCTTCAATTAGTTAATTGGCTGTTATAATGTCAACAATTTAACTGGAATATGAATATTAATTTATTTTTATAAATTTATTATACAAATATGGTGCGCTTTTTGACAATGATTTCGTAAAGTATTTATACCACACAAACCACAGTTTCTAAACTCGCAAACGAGTTTCTTAGTCCTCGGGGGGCAAAAAAGCAAAACGTACAATAGCAGGTAGGCATTCCCCTGCTAATAGAATATCCATCGAAACGGGAATAAAATAGCTTGCTCAACGTGAAATCTGCCTAATTTAGCAGTGGTAGGAATAAATAAATATAATAGGAGTTATTGGACTATCTGTACTAAGTTGTTATTATTTTTTACAAACTTTTCACGTGTGTTTGCGTACGAACTAATTAGGGTGCATTCATACTTTACCTAATATAGGTCGAGAGACGATGGGTTTCAGACACATACAACATAGTTCATACATTTTATAAGTTTAATTAAATATGTATGTTACTAATTAGTCTTTCGTGTGGTTCATTGAAACAGCTGTGTGCCTTTTAGTTTCTAAAATTTGGTTGGATTCATGAATATTTTTAGTTGTAATTTGAATTAAAGCAGACACAGAAGTGTGTGTTTGTGAAAATTTACGTATGGTTAACTATGTTATAAAAATAGGAATCTAATAAAGCAGCTTTTCTGTTCCGTCTTAACCCCATCAGTCTTTTCCCTCTCCAACCTTGTGAGCGCGGTTCAAATTAAAAAAATTGCGAACGAGTTAAGCCTGTTATCAAGATTAATGATTCGCTCATTTGATACAGAGTGTTACACCAACCGCAAAGTGTATACACAGCAACAGTTGAGAAATGCGATGGAAAAAAAGTTACACCTTTACTGTTCTTTTTCTAGTGATTCTCGAAATAAAATCGGCCATTCATCATCATCCTTCAAAATCTTTCCCTTTTATAACTAATCAAGAATCGTTCCACTGATATGAAATGTTAAATAATCTTTACTTTAATAAAATAGGAGAACTAAAGATGAAATTAAGAAGTCAACATTAAAAGAATACACTTTCAATAACACAATTATAATTTTGAATAACTGTAGTAACTGGTACATTATACTATGTATTGTGTGCCGATACACCTGGAGTTGTTTATTAAAACAAGAGCACTGAACAAGATCCTTGCGTTATACTTGCATTCTCAGGTAAAAACTGATTTTGTTCAGTATTTAATCACTATGTTATGTACCTATTGAAAATATTTCTATTTAATATTAGTATTTCAAAATTTAAACCAGACACAATTTATCAACGAAATTGCAAAGAATAGATCATAAACCAACACAGACTACAGAGTACAACAAAATATAGAATCTATTATTCAAACATACTTTAAGTAATCGTCCATATTGTTTCATATTCCAAACGTTATTATAATTGAGAAAAGTGTCTTCAGCATTATCTTGTTAACAAAGGAAAATACAGCATGTCGTATTCGTTTCTTCCCACTTTACATTTAGCAGATGTCTGAATCGCAGTATATTTTATAAATTGCGAATAATTGCAAAGTCAGCATTGAGTGCGCGCACGCCATGAGCCACCCCATCTGCCGACCATCGCTGGCCACATGTCGTTGACCACTGCTGTATTATGTACTAAACAGTTGTTATATATTTTAAAATGCCTTGACATATAGGTCATGAAAGATTTTTGTAATGAGCTTATTCAATTAATAGAACGGAATATTGATGTAAAATTGTAGTAGCTGATTCAGTGCCACCTAGGAGTATAAAAGTGGCAAAGAGGACGCAACAAGTGAGCGACTTCATTGGATTGTTCTCTAGCGTATTTAACTGAAATCCAATCCAAGGGCTGGTTTATTTAGAGAGACGAAAATAAATAATATTAGCCCAATCTCTCTATCTCCCAACGAACATAACCATAAATATCGTTCTCGAAACACTTATCAGTTATCACACTATCAAGTTTCGGTCATCCAATAAAAAACTCTCAAACAAATATAGAGTTACAAGCGACGAACCGTTTATTACTCACTAAACCTTGTCAAAATTACTTGGAATCGGGCGAAATTAGCCCGAATAAGTACCCATAAAGCCTAATAACGCTATTCGTAGACATTGACATCAATAAAGTAAGAACGAGTGGGTTTGCTAAGGCTTTTTCCATACCGACCACGTTTTTATTGCAATTGTCGAACCAATTTTGACGTCGTATTAATTCCGCAATTACTGTTATTAATGTATTAACATCGAGACATTATTGCTCTTATAACGATGGATATAAGAATAGAACACGATGTGTGTGCCCTACGGCCTACTGGGCGAGCGTGGAACGTGTTAAAATCAATATATATTGCGCTAGGTGTATAATATTCCTTAGTGAACTCGTAAAAAACTGATTCAAAAAACAATACGCGAACTTTTTCCCTCGCTGAGGTCGTTTTTTATTAACCTTCGAAGGTTTATGACTTCATTGAAAAAGGAATTGATTAAAATATTTTATAATCAGATCGTGACGGCCTCTCACAATACATTTATTATTTGTTTGCACATTTCAGATTGCCTAGATTATACCTTCAACTAAAACGTCGCCTCTATTTTACCCACAATAATTAATTTAAGGATGTAAGAACGGTCATGGCACAACACCTGGCCGTGGCATACGTAACTTCTTTGCTTGATGTTCTGTATAAGTTTTCTAGCCATTCCACCTAGAACTTTCTCGTTAGAGACTTTCCGTATCCAACTAATACGAAGCATGCGACGAAAGCAACACATCTCCAATGCTTCTAAGCACCGGCTTGTATTGTCCACTGCCCAAAGATTTATCTGGCCGCATGAAACAGGAGAATTCGGACTCGGAGTTTAATGTTCAAATGCCGACAGCATAAAACTTTCATAATTTTGTTGAAATATCCTCGGGCATTTTCAATTTGAGACCCAATTTTCTGATCCACTCGTTAGTAACCCAAGTATCCAAATACTTGTTTTTCTATACTTGCTCCAGCGTCTTTCCGGCTAATATATCTGATATTAGGGCTTAAAGTGTCGTTTCGAGAAATGACCAACACCTTCGTCGTTACTGCTTTAATAGTCAGACCGTTACATTCTAGTCCTTTCATGAACTCTATAACAAACGTCTGGATTTTGTCTATTGATGAGACTATTAAAAGTGTGTTGTCTGTATGGCGAATGTTCTTAATAAACTTTCCGTTTTCCGATCAACTTTTCCTCCAACCTCTGACTTGAGAATATAGTTTCTTCGGAATATTAATAGATTAGCAACAACATACAGCCTTGACAAACGCCAAAATATATACATTTTTTTAGGTTTACCAGTGATGTACGTTCAAGGTAGCTTTAAGGTTTTGGTCACCGTATATATTTCTGATTAGTCTTAGATCTTTCTCATCGAAACCGGTTTCAACTAAATGATTTATGAGAACGTCATGCTGAACCTTCTCAAAGGCTTTATAATAATCTATAAAGTATAGGGATTTCAGCATATGTTGCTTCAATTCGCTTCAATTTAAAGGATGTTTAGAGTATTTTTAGGGAGGGCAATAAACAAAGATTTTAACCACTCATTCGGGAGGTCACCGGTGTCATAAATATGATATAAATATATAAATAATCGTTTGAGCAAGACTTTGTTATTCTCATCCAAGCTTAACGACCACTACTGGGATGTTATCTGGACCTGGAGTTCTGCCTAATTTAGCTATTTTTAAAGCATGTACAATTTCTACTTTTATAAGAAGTGGGTTAGAGTGTCATAAACGGTATTGCAAGGTTTTTGGTTGGGATTGTTTATTTGTATAAGACGAGCCCCACCCTCCTACATTACGCTCCTCTTTAATGACACTATTGGACGGGTTTTATGTTGAGATAACTTTCTTTAATTAAAATTCTTTGCTGCGAAAACGATCTATATATTTTTTTAATTCTATTTTTTAAAGAATACAGACAAGACATGCAAAAGCGTATTATAAAATAAATGTTTAAGAAAAGGTATTTAAGATTTTGAGATCTCGACTTTCTCGGAACGTCACTGATTACTGAATCGAGACATAAAAATATAATATTATGCGTAACTTTACTTCTGCATCATGGCTTTATACTTCGTTAAAATAAGTTTGCGTTTTTTATTGTAAACGTTTAGAAATGGATACCGCGCCCATTGCATTCACAATCACAGTTTTTCCATATAACAAATAGTTAAAGCCGATCGGACGATATTTCCTCGTGACCCATTGTTCATTGCTCGTTCAGTACATATAGCAAATGTATATGTTGTATATAGTGCAATCAGTGGTGGCGTGTGCGTAATGGGAAAGCTGGCCGCAAATTGCACCCATCTCAGTGCTGGGCCACGTCTATGAAAACATTATATTTATGTGGCTATGTATACATCATATATAGTTTCGATAAGATATTTTCTTTTAGTATTGCGGAATATTTATTTAAAGGATAGTGGGATTACCCATTTTTTTTGTCTTTACAATTATGACTTAATTTTTCTTGTAAAAAAATGCTTCAACTCTGGCAATTAGTTATTTGTAAAGCTAGCTTTATAAATCAATAAAATTACTTTTATTTATTTAGACTTCGTTACACTACAAAATAAAAATAAAAATTAACATAATTAAATCAAAAGGAGGGCAACTGGCGGCCTTATCGCTTACGAGCGATCTCTTCTATGCAACCACTGTGAGTAAAGAAAAAGAAATGTATTAAATAAGATAGGCAAGTAGTGCAAAATACATGTAATACACATTTATTAAAACAAAAACTAAACAGGAATAAAATATTAAAGATAGAAAGTAAAAAGACACATAAATCATGTGACAATGACACATATAACATGTACACCGAAATAATAACTATTCCTTAAATATTCATAGAATTATATAACAGGGGCAAATTCAACACAAGTAATGGTCACCCCGAGCAGGTGGGCATATCTGGACGATTTGCGGTCGGCTCGATGGTAATATGGCAATTTATGAAATTGTAACACCGCCCACAGGATATCGGAATTGAACTTGAAACTCACTCCAGTTAATCATTACGATTCAATTCCAACTTTAATTAGCAACTTTGAGTCGCTAGCATAAGTTTTTAGTCATACAATCCGCATTTCGCAGAATATGGACACTAAAGTTTATATATGAAGCTTGCATGTTTACTCTTAATGTAAACCGATTGAAATTCTTTCTTGTGTGTTTCAAACTACGAAATGTGTGGCATTTCTGTTTTGCATTATATTCCGAGACGCATCCGAACCGGTTATTTAAATGTGCCATTAAATGTTTAATTAGTGGAGCCGGCGCGGGCCGCAATCTAGCAAATTGCAGTGTTTATAACTATTAAAATAATTATAATAAGCTTATTTACTCGGCTCTTGACCCGCTATAAGGCTGAAAGACATATACAGGTAAACAAATTTGTATTATGTTACCTATCGCACATACTGTACGTACTATGGGCACCGATTCAGAGTAAAAATTAAAATAACTTTGAGTTTTCAACATTTCTTATCTTAATAACTCCAGTTCACACTCAGTGTAGTGCTACGCTAACAATGAGGGGAAACACGAATTCATTACAACAGGTTATCTTTGTATGCTCAGGCTTTCGCGGAACATTCATCACTAAAGAGCATTACTTCAATTATACCTACTTAGTGAAAAAACAAATAAAACATATGATGTTTGCGATTAAGATAATAAGCATGACCATCAAATAACTAAACTTTATCTTGCGGTCATTTATTTATGATTATAACTCAACTGGTGAGATCGGGTTGGGTAGGCCTTGTCGTACATAACCTAATCTAACCAAATCCAGGACGTACTTGAGAAGGGACAAGTGAAAAGTACCTATAACCGACAAGCGTGGTAAATGTTATGAAAGTGGGTGAATCGTGGTCTTTGACTAACCTTTCGAGAAAAAGACGTAATATAAATAAATAATTTATGTCAGTCTCAGGAAATATTGTAATATACGAAGTGAAAAAGTGTTTAAAAGTTGTATAAAAGTTCTACGCTCTGGATTGGGTGACGAACTTTTTGACTGACTTATTCTTTAATAGGTCTCGTCATATCTAACTTCATCCTTAACCAAATCCTATAAAGGTATATTAAGCAGAGCTTCGCAACAAACGCGAGCAAACAATCCTTGCATTTCATTTCACTCCTACTGTGTCGGATCCAATGAAGCTTAAGGCGGGCTAAACACGAGGGGAATTCTCTGGTTCTTCGATGCCTAATAACATTGGTCATAGACAAAATGTAATTTTGTATATACTTTATTATTTAAGTAAAGAAGTTTAAAGTCAGATGAATTACTTTAAATTGCCAATACTTATTGTTATTATTTTTACTTCTGTATCTATATGTTAAACACATTCGAGTACTTTTTAAATCCAAGTAAACATGAACGGTTTGTACACATAATAAATAAGTTTTGAAGCCTTGATGTTTGCGTTTATCCGCTCGCGTCGATGAAGACTAACAAATTTTAAATCTATCCGTTTTTATTTTTTCTCCCTGGAAATTCGAATATTCGCTGTATCGAGTTGAATTAATTAAATTTATCAAGAGTTCCGTTCGCTGCCCTTTATTGCATAATAAAACTTTTAACGTTTACAATTTTGTAGGAATTTAAAACGACACTCGGAAAGAGGTGTTCATTCGATTATTGCTTATTGTTTACATATTTTTCCCGCTCACTATTAACTCAATTTTCCCCTACGGGACTAAGAGTTGGAATAAGTAAAAATACTCGAATTGATAAAAACGGTTCTTCAACGAGTCATTTAACCCCACTTCTTCACTTTTGGGAGTAATTACGCCAATTATCGTAATTAATACTGAAAATAGCGTCCAATTAATTCAATTTTAATTAAAAGAATGGCAAATATTATATTTTATGGAATTTCACATCTTGATAAAACGAATTCGAATATGTTTGGTATTTTCCTTTTAATTGAAGCCGTGAAGTATGATATTTTCGAAAACGTTTGTGAATCGGGCTTGACTGACGCGTCTGCTCTGGGCTATTTATGGGCATATTTTCAACGTAAGAAAATTATTATGAAGCCTTTTGAATACTTACCTTAGTATAGGACTTTTGAGCTTGTATTGAAATAACACCATAGTTTATATTTATTATAGAGGACTATTATAACCATTTGTTAGAGCGATGAAATATTATCATAATAACATTAAAACTTTTTATTCGTTAAAAACGTTACACAAAAATTATCAATAAGCAGCATCATAAATTTTCTCTTCAGATTTAACATTTGAAAGTCTGAAAAACTCCAAACAGACCCAAAACTTCTAAAAGTTCTCGGGCATTTCTGTCCAAAAAATAAAAATACGGTCCCTCTCTCCATTTTATACAGAAAGAGTTGCCAATTGAAAAAAAAAGATACTAATCCACCTCTTTTTAGTTGTGCACTTGCCAATGAGTTTGGGAAGGAAAATGCCCTAATTGGTCGTTTTGCAGGGCCGCTTCGACACTGGTGATTAGCCTTTTTGATAAGTCAAAATGGTAGCTTTTACGCATTAACATTTTATACGGATTTAGTCCTGGAATTGGATAAAATGCGAAATATTGGTAACTATTTTCGAAAAGGATTCCTACGGACCAGAATCGCCTCTATTAAGTACCAAAGCCCAGAACAGAATACCGCATTCAATTTTTAATGCTATTTATGACATGGCGTTCGGAACTACCCACAACCAACAAGAGATAAGAGAAGTTAATCAAATTAGGCCATATAAAGAGGGTTTAAACTTGAAATTAACATGTGACCCTAAGAATGGCTCACATAATTAAATCATACGATGACATAGCAGTTTCGTCCGTGACTTGGCTTCTTTCACGGGACCAACCCATGGGACAATAGGTTGAAGCACACTAGATTCAATACACCCTCCTTACATAGGAAGGCAAAAATATATAAACTATCTGGTATAATTAAAATATTAACGAAACGTATCACAGGAATATAGAGGTATATCGTTTTAAATTTGTGTATATGTTTGAAACTTCAAGGTGTGAAGTGGAAACTGAATTTGATGCGGCTCTTAAATTTGTACCTTGGTATAACTTTATGCTGCCTAAAAGCCTCTTCTTGTAGGAAATTGCAATACGGTCGCTAGCTTTTATATGGTTTTGTCGCAAAGTAGATATTTGGCAATAGTAGAATTTATATATTTGAGTATTATTGCTCTTCCACCCATTTGCTGCCACCACTTCAAAATCTCTAGGTAAAAAATATAACAATCATGACGTTAGGTTTGTTTATGCGAACATATAAGACAGGAGAAAGATTCTTTACACAAATTGCTTTTCATTAATTACTAAACGCACTACTTATTTGCCATCTTCCACTTAAATGTAATATAATTAATTCACTTACCTTTGTTGGTTCCTTTTGTCAGACATGAAAAGTGTAGAATTATATTAATTTCAAATATCTATAAATAAAAGGCACTTTATCTCTGCTCAGCATTTCTTGTTTATGTTCGTGTGAGGTATGTCAATATTATGGAAGAAAGTTCGAATCCCGAGAAAACGATCCATGTTTTTTATCCAAAACAAACCGTGCTTTTTTTCCGATTCAACGCCGATCAAGTGAACGACGACGTTGACGCACTGTGCAACACTCATTTAAAGTTCTTGCGATGAGTCCGGCATAATGCCACCACACGACCGATGAACGATGATTTGAATGAACAGGTTTATGTGTTAATTACTATATTTACAAAGTAGATTTCATTTTAATATTCACGAAAGACGACACAGATAAAAAGGCAAATCAAGGTAAGAGCCGGGAGCCCGTGTAGCCGGAAAAACACGAGACAGGGCGAAGTTGAGCAAGTCGAGGGAGTTTTCCGGAAATAAAGGCAAACGCACACCATTTTTGATGTCGAAACTAACCCGTAAAAATGTATTAACAATTTGTGTCTAAATAAAGGCTAAACCTGGCTTAGTACAGTCAGTAAACGCACAGTAAGGCTAGGGTATCGGCAATGCGATGCATCAAAGTAATGTTATTCTAAACCTTCTCTACCTGACCGGCCGGAGACGCGGCCTGTGCAAACACATTATGTATACACACAAATACACTGTACACCAAGCAGCATATAAAATCACACATAAAATGCTTACCATAAACTAACGACCAACCAAGCTATTGGCTACTTATATACGGGGCAAACTTGGTGGATCTTACCAAAAAAAGATGGTGGGGTGAGGAGGCCAATTGCTGTGAGAAGTACTTTTCGAGTATAACCTCAAAAGATGCAGTAAAACATAATTAGTAAATTGACCCTTAATTTTTGAACCAACAGAAAATGGCTTTGGTACTAAAAGCGGCTGTGAAACCGCTATACACACTTTACGCACTCGTTTTTCTAACGAAAAATTGCATGAATGCATTTTTGGCATTTGGTTTAATAATACCTTGTTAACTAAGGCTACGGAAAACATTCCAGAAATATATAATTATCTTTTACAGTGTTACTCAAAGCCATTAAAATTAACATACAAGAGCTACAGACTAGGGTTGCCTGGAAGAAATCGCTTGTTAGCGCCTGTTGCCTAATAACTTATGTAACCTACTTACTTTTTTTGTATAGTAATGTATATTATGGTAACAAAGTATAAATACATAATTAATATAAAAACTCTCTTCAGAAGTTGGTTGGTGAACCTCTTGGGCACTATTTTTAGTCGCGCAATAAATTCTTGCATACAAAATTTAAAATTACATTTTAACGTCTGATTTTTTGACGACGGTACTTTTAGATCTATCTAAGATTATATTTAGTTCAATTGGTCACACGTTACATTTTGATAAATGTGAAATATATTCATGATGAAAATTTGGACACTAAGACATAATAAAAAAATTGCCCCTAATATAAAAAAATAAATAAATAATCGTTGTACCTCTTAGTGGCAACGATTTTCAATTAAGCTGTTAAAGAATACATTAACTCGACAATATCAAAATTTAAAGATCTTTCTCACAGTCTTCTGGATATTACCGTGCACTCAGCACAGTTAATTTTAAAATTCTGTCTTTCTAATCCCAACTTAACTTGTGTACTTCACCGTCACCCTCTATGGAATCATTCCGTTCTATTACGTGATTTGGAAATTCTTTTAATAACATCTTTGGAATCTATTTGAAATGTTCGTTTTGAAACACGTTCTTGGAATCATCGCTCCCTATTCGCTTTGGTAACACAAGATAACAAGTGTAGCTCTTTTCAGCGATTCATCTGCTCACAAATCTAATAGTCTGGTAGGTAAAATCCTTAGATCTCATACGCCGCTTTCTTGCCTCCGTGAATGTTCCAGCAATTTTGGTATAATTTAGCAAAGGGAAGTTTCTAAGGGTTTTGAGATTTGTGTCCGCTAGTGTATTTGAGAAAGCAACGTCGCATCAAATTATACGCATCACTTGACGTCCTCGATTTTAAGAGCTTATTTGCTTTTTGTTTACTCAGCGTCCATTCTTTAAAAATATCCATATTGACTGTTATTGTCTATTTATATATTTTCTTTATTTACAGTTTAAAACGTTTGAGGATGTCAAAACGCATTTCAAAATTATATAAGTTATAGATTTGACATTGAGTGATCAAATTTATTCAGTTTATATTTGAATAAGTATATGTTACACTTTAAAAGTATGTTTTTCCTAGCCAGGAACAAATACAGACGCACTTGTGAACGCAGGTTTGAAACACTACAAATTAAAATGAAAATAATATTAAATAGGTACCGTTATAAAGACCCACGAAAGGTGGGTACGTTAACTGATTAAGAACTTATGTGACTATAAAACTTCAATACATATATTTTTGTACATCAGGAATAAAGCGTAAAATAGAATTTGATTTTTTATAATAATTCAAAGCGTTTCTCTTGCGTTTGAGTTAATCCGGGCACAAAGAGATATCAGTGGAAAGCCGGTGATACGATCCGAGAGGGGAAATTAAAATCGGCTTATACTCATCCGATACACGATGCTAATTGTTTGCTAAATCTAAGCGTTGCCATGGCTTCGTCTGCGGCTCTACACAGTAATAGTTACGGCTTCTGATATAGCCGCAACTCAATCGCAAATTGGCCGGAAAAATATTTAAAATGTCTCATATGAATCCCTTTTTTATTCATAAATAAATTTGTAAATTAGATTAACTATTCACAAGTTATAAAACCTTTTATTTGAGCATAAACGTATTAAGCTGCGAATAAAAATAGAGCCGTAACTCGTCTGCAGTTCTCCAACTAAAAGTATTATGAGATAAATTGCTATGATTTTTTAGCGACAAACTTACTGCTATCGCTTCTACTTGAAATATTTGAATATTTATGCCTTATGTTTTAAGAAGAGATTTTCCATTTATCTACGTTTTTATCATAATTTAAATAATCGGCTATCGGAAAATCCTTAAACATTAGGTATAAATTCTCAAGGTTTTTTACTTTTGAAAAATATTTGTTTCTGTGTAAACATATTGTGACCACTCATAGAATCAAGTTACCGATTAATATGGTTCATGGTATCATGTTGTACGACGAGTGACAAGCCCCAAGGACCTTTTGTGTCGAAGTTAGTTTTAAACTAAACAAGAATGGCCTAATAGACTCCTCACTCCATATCAACACTACAAAGAACCGGCGAAGGCGAGAAGATGTTGTGTCAACCAAACTGTAGGCGCCCTTTAAGTGGAGCAATTCAAATTATTGTTTTTGGTTAATATCTACATTACATATGTCCTCTCGTATATTGTATGGGCTGACTGTAGTACAAATATTAATTATTATATTTCAAACTTCGGTGTCAGCATAAACAAGTGTTTTAATGAATGTATTTTTTTTCTTTTTTGAGTTGAATTTTTTCCTCTAAGTTAGTTGTCCAAGTTGTAGTCCGCTCGCTTATCCGCTGCGCTCACATCGTGTACAACTAATCGTAGCTGGTAGCGACTGACCGTCTGTTAGCCGACACTGTTTGTCTTTTACTTTTGAGATATTAGCTTTACCCTTTGTTCCTAACTCTAAGATTCATTTAAGATCTTTGCTTTTGAGTTCACTGTAAACTAGACCTTATACTAAGTTTTTATTAAACTAGTCTGGAGTCGCATGAAAATCATAAGTAGCTAATCATGTCTATATTACATATTATTACACTAAACACAAAATCTACTTTGAAATGAACCAATTTCAATAATATAAGCATTGTTAATTTATGGTAAATATATTTAATTTTAAGAGTTTACGAATGACATTACATTTACTTGTTTTGTGAAAATGATGCACGTAATGGTATTTAAAACGGAAATCTCTTCTCAACATTTATAAGATTCATCTAATCGGCCTTCGAGAGGCGGGCGAAGACAAAAGTTATGAAATTTGGCGTGAATTGGCAATTTTGGCGGGAATTTTATAATTCCGACGTTGGTGCTCTCTCGTTTCGGGACAATCTGTCCGTTAAATGTATTAAGTTAAATATTTGAACGAGGTCAAAAGGTCTCTTCCGAGTTTATGTTTTTGTGCCTCGTTTGTACGGAGATGCTACTGACGTGGCATTTGATTGTTATTCTGTTTCAATAGTTAGACACTTACAAAATATAGCAATATAGCTTCCATGTTCAGTATGTGCGGTAGTGCCACTATCAGATTCGCCATAATATTATACCTGCCAAAGTCCTATTTAGATTTTTATGCGTTAATTTATTTACCTACAATATAAAATCATTCAAATTTTCATTTGAGTACCACATTCAACATTAACATCTGTCTCACCAGTAGTATATCAGCCGAGTAATACAAATACGCGTGTCAGCATCTCGTCCCGATAGTGGATCTCTGTACAAGTGAAGGCTTCGACGGAAACCGTTATACGCCGCATTAGACCCGCCCTAATGTACGACCGACTTAGCCAGGTGAGCCTCGAGACGTAACGATAGATATTATAATATAGGGACGACGCAAATTGCTTTACTTATTTAAAGGTAGGTACCTAAGCGAACAATTAATAATCATATTATATTGAAATAGACTATAAATAGAGATTACACAACCCAGGAGTGCACAAAACGTATATCTTTCCACATTTTTTGTGAAAAGCAAAGTCCGAAGCAAAGACTACATAGAAACAATAAGTTCGTAAATGGCTCAATAGCCCCGAAGCCAAGTTACTTCACTTAACATAAACTATGACGAACATTTAAATATCAATAAGTTATCGTGGGGTCATCGAGTAACGAGTTGAAAGCCTTGTACAATAAAGGCATTGTTTATGTGACGCCGGCGCATCATTACCGAAGCCAAACAAATTAGGCCGGACAACTTTCTTCTTTTTCCTTTCGACTTGAGAAGGGTTCATTTTAGCGACAAATTCACGTTAATTTGCTTCGTTGGTATAAGCTTCAAATACAGACAGACCGCTGTTTGTCACCAAAGATAAATCTCAAACAAATTTACTCGACCGAAAATAATCATCAGAGCTTAAAGTCTACAGTGAATTTATTCTAAACTTATAGGCATACCTATCGAGGAAGTGAAAAGATATTATCAAAATAGTCGCATGTGCATTAAAAATCCATTTGCCATGGAGCTAGGGAACTGGAAATCCGTCCCAAATAATGGCAGTCATCGTTAAACAATTTAATGACTACATTACGTGTCCCCGCCAAGATATTCGGCATGAGGTATAAAGACAGCCAAGTAATTATGACAATTCAATAAATCTAGTCTAAATCGCAAATTGCAACTACATTGACACAGAGATTTCATCGTAGTCGCTGTACACTTACGACGAACGCGTGGTGTTCCTTCTATTAGTTACGGAGCTTGATGTAATCAAATCTTTACTAGAGAATGTTACCTCAGACTGAAACCTTGCATCGAACGTACCTGAAACAAAAAATAATAACAATATTTAATTGATAATAAAATAATATTTATAAAAGGCGCACTTGAATTTAATCTCGACCGCATGTAATGCGCTTAGGTCGGCTAATCCGATTGAAACAAATGAGCATAGCCCCGGATACCTCATTACATTATTTTTATTAATTATTCACCTCGCACGTAAACGAAACGTTTAAAAATTATATGCCATATTTTTTACATACATATATGTCAGCACTCATTTAATGGCTTACTAGTATTATATTGTATGGCCAACTGTTCAACTGCAGATTAATAACAAAGCCGATCCACGTACTAACCGTTTTCGTTTCTCCTGAGATTTAAATTATTACATCATTGTGTACCAGTAAATAAAAATAGTTAATTAATAAATGAAAAGCGGAGTCGTTTATTAAAATACTCATATTAATCCAATCAAGCCTAGAAAGACAAGGCTGTTACACCTGAGCAGAGAAGCGCGTAATGAAAACTTTCATATAAATTCTTGACATCTCACTCACAATAGATAATATAATACACATTATGACTGGATGGTATTTGTGGAAATAATAAATGTCATGTTTTCATATTATTTATTTACTTCGTACTCGACAGCTCGCTTAAATTATATATAAGCCAAAGATGGAATAACTAATATAT
Organism: Pieris brassicae; assembly: GCF_905147105.1. NCBI lineage: Eukaryota > Metazoa > Arthropoda > Insecta > Lepidoptera > Pieridae > Pieris > Pieris brassicae. The sequence goes on from NC_059670.1 coordinate 21,756,111, forward strand.
ATACAAAAAGTTTCAAACATTTCCGAAAGTTATAAAGGAAACAACAAATAAGAAATATTAAATTCATTTAACTAAGTAATACCTTATTAGTTATGCGGCTGTGTTGTGTGTTGGTGTGAAGGTCTAGGTGTGTATGTGTGTTCATCTTGCAGGTTATCTGGCCATATATTCGTATAAAGCGAATATTATAAAGTCCTTCAAGACATATTGCTTTAACCAGTCTATTGTTAAATAGTGGTTGTTGTAGGTCCGGGCTGCGCGATAAAAAAAACTGTGTTTTTTGCATAGTTGGTGTTGATGTGAGGAACTTGAAACAAAGCACGATTTCGAACGTAAGGGGGAACATGAGCAATTTTACAAGATGTCTATGTTCATATGCGTCTTGATACTTATGATAGGTCCTACAGGAGATGATTTTTATAATGTTGTTTTGAATCTTTTCAATTTCTTCTTGTGTAATGTGTAACCAAGTGGCCAAACCGAGCAACCATATTCAAGAACATTTCTAACACATGTATTGTATATTACTTTAATATTAGGAATTTTTTTTTATCAATTCATTAAAACAAAAGAAAGTATCTTTTTTTCCATACATTTTCCAATTTGCCTCCATAGCCGTTGTTATCTGGAAATTTTCTAATTAAAGTTATTAAGCTAATGCGTTTCGTGTATTAAAGCTTAAAATTATGCAAATCTGTTATAATCAGTGGAATGTGTTAATGGTTTATTATAAGCTCAATGCGGCTCTCACTACTTTGGGAGTCTAGCACTCACATATTATGAATTAAATCAACGAATGTTAACAAGAAAATGGAAATGTGTATGTAAATAACGTGATTTTCTCAAAGAGAGTAGAAAAATTAGAATAAAAAATATATTTTCTTTTAAATTTTTCCCAAATAGCTCACAGAAAAAAACCGCCGCATCTAAGGTCAAAATTGCTGCTTATTTTAGGCATTACCTGCACGAGTAAGTAAGTATTATAGTGAAAACACCCACTCCGCCCTTGTCAATATGAAATCCTTATGATCCCATAACCGTCTTATCACCGGGAATGTGTTTAACAGAGACTAATTCAAAGTAAATACGGCTCGTGTCGTGTATTAACTGGCAGATAGGATACACCAATCTGCTGAGTCAATATTGTAGCATTGTGGATTAGTTTCAGCTCAATAAGGTGTCGGATAGGCCCTGAGGCAAGCTTTGAAGTGTTATTACGTACCTACTATGTAACTGTGATATATGAAACATGCATTAATTGTCTAATGTAGAGCCTTACAAAAAGACAAGACATGAGGTATTTCAAAGTATTTTTTTAATTAAACAAAAATAAACGGGCAACTGGGTCTTAGATTATAATTGCATTATCGTAAATTTAGTTTGAGATAATCTACGAAAATAACGAATAAAGCTCTTCCATAGTTATTGAAGTAAACATGTGAGTCATAACTCGATACCTCAATATGAACGCCGATAACACGTCAATTCGCGTTATCATCACGACACACCGGTATCACTAGCTCGAGCCTACCTCCTGAGAACTCGGATTTATTTTACGTACTACATGAGGAGAAGGTGGGAACCCTTCGAAGGTTCATATTACATCTTGTAATATTGAAATTAATCTACTGAAAGTAAAAACAGCGTGATTTCAAAAAGTTAAATCTAATCACATAATTTATTACACAGAATAGCAGTGTTTGCTATTCACAACTTCAGATCTCATGACAAAGTCATCCGTTTTCTACTTGTCGATATCTTAAACAATGTATATCCACCACAACTGAAGAAAGCTGTGAAAGATCAAAGAGAGAAAAATCTCCTCCTTTTAGGGCAAACATGACGATACATAAGTTCTAACTCCAACTTTAAAATCAAACCTTTTCCACAAACTGTCAACTGCATCGTGAACAAACATAAGCACACTCATAGAATTGAGGCTAAGCACCTGGGTGGGTATAGCGAGCTGCAATCTCATCCGACGAATAAGCGATCCGAACAATAGCTCGTACAAATGACAGATAGGTTATTTATTCAGCTATCCCCGTAGATCCGTAGATATAGTGGCAATCACTTAGTCGTACATACCACAGTTCAGGTGACAGGCAGTGGTAGGATTAGTTTAAGGGACATAATACATCAGTTTACGTAATTATTTTTTTAGTAGTTTTATCAAAATGTGAGAATAAAAGTCGGTGTTATATATTTTGTCTTCTGAACGGAGCTTTATATGTCATAACAACTGTATGTTAAACATTTAAAGAAAGTTTACGTATTAATAAAAAAAGTAAAATGTAAGCTAACGACTATCTAAGCCAATGAAATACAGCCTTAGACTCGTTTCGTATTTATAAAAAAAAAAATTACTCTCAATTTCTTGCAAGCTTATTTCCTAACTGTAATTGGTAAACAGACTATAATCCCCGAGGGAGGTTCGATACAACGTGAATAGATTGTAACAGTGGGTACACCGGGGAAATTGTCGGCTCGTAATGAGGGTAGGCGGTAAAACGAGTTGACGATCGACGTCGAGAGGTTAGCTAAACTGTTGTGGGACTTTCCACTACTTTGCCCTAGTATATTATATTCACTCATCGTATTTAATTAAACTGGCAAATTTGAATTTACATTAATTAAGAAATGTTATAAACATAAAGTAGATTTGAAAATATAGATAGTGACCTTATTTTCTTATAGAACTTATGAGTAATTTATTAATATATGAAACAGTTCCAAGATTGTATCATAATATAAATTTCGCAAGCCAATAATAAGACCTTGGTAAGATTCCGCAGCTCATAGATCGAATATTACGTAGGCTGTTGAATAATATACTAGTGATCATAGAATTCGGTAAATTCAGTGGAGACTGTGTGCCCAACCAAATTATATCGATACCCGGCGATAAGGTACAATTGAAATTTGAATAATTTACCTCTATTCAATAAGCTAACGCTGAATTTTGGTAAAGCCTACCTATACATTAGCTATAGAGCGCGTATTCCTCTTTTCTACGCAACCTCACCGATATAGCCTCTTTATTTCACTCAGTAAGAGGTATCACAAAAAGTACCATTACGGTATTAGACTTAAGTTGAGTGAACATTAGTCACCTTCAACCATTAATCAAAATGACATAAGCAAACAACGAAGCAACGCAAGGAGAGCTATCGTGTTTTATATATCATTTGTTTTGATTAGTACTGAAATATAAATAAATTCTTTTTTGGCCACCACATCGCTGATACGCTACAAACTGCGCTCTACAGCTAACAGTAATCCCAGGTATAGTACCAATTTGTAGTACAAGGCGCAGACGATTGTGGTCATATTGAAATCGCTCTCACGAAATACATTACTGAACCTCTTCTGACCCTTTTGTGGCGTCGCTATGGAGCATATACATTACTCGCTTTTAACGTAGACCTAGTGTATATAAAACGTTAAGTACGTTAGGTACCTCGTGCAAATGGGTATTTTATTTTTAATTTTTAATATTTAGTATTTATACAATATTTAAATGTCAAATTCTCAACACGCAATGTAGCTCAAAATCGTATTTCCTATGACTCAGAGTAGTCATGGGTAGATGCCGGGTTTAAGCCGCCACAAATGATCCAAAGGCACACTCCAGTGGTGTATTGATTGCAGATTATGCTGTTAACTCGGCAGTATTAGCGCTCTATAAATTGGTAACGGCTTTCAACGACTACCCTCATCGAGCTCCAGTCTGGACTCTTTGACGTATTTCAATACCGAATGGACGTTCTTTTCTAATGCAGTCTACGAATTCAATATATAGAAGTTTTCAATTGGTACATGAGTATATAATGGAATATATTAATTGGTATAAGAGTATATAGTATATAATCCCTGAATATTTTTCAACATAACAAAGGGTATTTTATATTTATCTAAACTCTACCGCCATAAAAAAATTCCATACATATATATATAATTTTTCAAAATCGAACAGGCGTCAGCTACCTCCATTTAGAAAACCAGCCGTCTTCATATTGGTTCTTTCATCGCACTCGGCACACTTTATAGTCAGAGGCTTCCCGAAGCATAATCCTAGCACTGCTAAGAGCGCACTTCATACATTAGCAACATATTCGCTTATAGGTGAATATAATATTCCTTTGAGTTCGCTCAGAGCATTCCCGGCTAAGCACTAAAGGATAAACTCACGCAGAATAAACTAAACATCGAAATGAGCACAACTCATAGATAATATATACACAAGATAAATAATATTTGATCCCATTCAACTGACTAGGCACATACTTTATTATTCAGATATTTCCTTCACAAAGCCTTTCTAATTTTCGTCGCGTAATATAAAATTCAAATAGGTTTAAATTTCGAATGGCGCTTTAAAAGAGCGGTGATTGGCGGGTGACGTCAAGGAGGAAATGCAAGAAGGATGTAATGCATGTTTCATTATCACTATTGTGCGATACGGTGCACCGAGTTAACGTCTCGGAGGCATTTTATTGGATTGAAGCGAGCCGATTTAAAATGAGAATATGCAATGAGATATCGATTGATAGAGACGGACGAGTTCTTGAATATTGTATCAGCGAGCAGGTTGTTATTAATGACTTAATATTCGTATCAATCACTGAGCTATTGAATTTTGCAAGTGTACGATTTCTCCGTAGTTACTAACAGTTGCACAGTTTAACAGAGCGAAGTATGCGAAGAGTAGTGTGAAAAGATTCTTTAATACACAAATTCCATGAAATTACAGTAAGTGGTTTTGAAACTGTACATTACAGTTGGACAATCCATACAGACAATGTCTCTATTGAGTATGCTGTATACGATTTGCACTTAAACTCATAGCGAATGATCCGGGAACTAGTTATGCGTTATATTAGATAAGTTTTAATAGAATTCACACTCGTACGCGGCGTCGATCCTGAAAGGCTTAACTTCAGGTAAGACAATACACTGTGGATACGTGGTTCATTAATGAATAAATGCTATAAATTTTACTACTAGCCAAAGTCGAAGCCGGAAATTTGTTAATGATTAGTAAGACAAAGTTGCTCTACCGTGAGTAAGACATATTATACAAACATCGCGTCGGCGTAAATATTTGTATAAACTAGGCTAACGTAACCCGTAACACTTAAAACATTATGTGCCTTACGAATCATTCTAGATATTTGAAGAACTTCAATAAATTCCGTGTAGTGATTTTTTTAAGTTAATCGCAAAGACTTTTTTATTAAATAGAAAAGTTAGACATTTACTGTTGCCAACTTCAATGTTGGCGTTATCAAGCTCTACAACTCAATCATATATCTTTCATCGTTAAGACAGCATTGGCAAGAAACGTTTTCTTTATCGGATTAATATGACCCTCACAAATAACGTGGCTATCAATTAGTAAAATAATTTTCAGTTTAGTTGATCCAGTGGTTACCTCCTACATCGTCCGAATTACCTCTTTACAAGATTACGTTACATATATAATAGTTCTGCACATACACCCTTAAATATACTGCACTTTTTCATACAAATACATTATCATGGAGTTAGAAACACCAAAAAGTATCATACAATGAAAGCATAAACCTACAAGAGTTACCATCTCAATCTAGAAATCAAAGCCTTCATAAAGCTACCAAGTGACTACAAGTTCAAAGTGGAGTCTAGAAATGAACAAACATTTTTAAGTGGCTGACATAACAATAGAAACTTTTGTCATTCGAAAGGTATTGAGTTTGTAGTGAAACTTGTACACGTCCCTGGCACAGTTGATTAGCTAATTCAATTAGTCGAGATTCTCCCAGATAATTAGATCTAACAATCCCTGAACTATTTCCGTCGACCTACATACAGAATCAAATCGAACATCATTCGCAATTGTTCTAAAATATTCATGAAATTTACTATTCATAGGAACGGTGTTTGTCCGCGGCCGCGCCGTGTGCACCGATATTTTCAATTGATCTATTCTCGCTAACTTAGCTGATTAATTTTTCTCACGCATCGGTCCGGTCACCATTTTACCTTCAAGCTGACTGTAACTATTAGGAAGCTAGTATTTAACATTGTTTTGCGGACCCCACGTTATACAGGTATCGAACTAAAAAGTCCGTAATTAACCATTTCAACACGGCGAGCCCTGCTTAATTCTATTAGCAGTCCTTTGATGGCGCTTTAATTGAAAAATAGCTTACAAAATTGAGTTTATTTCGCGGCGGATAGTTTGTGTGTTACAAATTAAAAGCAAATACTGCTACCGCGCAAGTTGAGATGACTCTTCATTCGGCTCGATTGCTTAAACATTGTTGCAACTGGGATTCAGGTGGGAGTAGTTTACTAGGGTTAAGGCATCTGCGTCGCCGGCTTTATTAATCTTGCACATTAAGGAACCACACCCAAATAGGTTAATGGAAATGGAAAAATATGTTCAAGGTTTATTATTAGGTTAGGTTGGTGAATTTTTGAATTGGTAGTGAACTTATATGGTAATCTTGCTCGTTTGTTAAAAGATTTAAAGTTTAGCTGATAAAAATAAGGCCAATAATTATATTCATATTAACCGCAATTTCTGATTGTTCTTAGAACATTATAATTGCTAACGAAATCAAAACGATCTACTCGCGAGCACAATGGAATCTCTAAACACACAAAAAATACTTTGAAACGAAGCTTTATTGTATTCGATATTTCTATAGAACAGGAATGTCGACCAAGGACAATTACATCTATACAAATAACATATGTATGCGTGTGTTTGTCTTCTCTAAACATATATATTTACCTGATTTTTTCCATTAAACCCTCCAATGTTAATGGACATAATACATTTATACTTCACAAAACCTAACTAAATATAATAGTATTAAAAATCCAAGACGAAAGTTAAATTGTCAAAGAAGCATGTCGTATCATTGAACGATTCCCCTTATCGTAATAGAGATCTAAACTTAATTTAATATTACCATATAAATAACAATGCATACCAAATATCGAAACTAACTTATAAATTATACGAAAAATGTCATTCAAGTTAACCCGAATTGAATTAAAAACATATAATAATGTATTCACTGACTCTGTCGGCGGCGGCAATAAATAATTTAGAAGCGCCGTCATTTTTTGTCTTAAATTTTCTGAACCTTTTTTCTAAGGGTCCAAAAAACAAAGGTTAGTTATGATATCTAGACGACGTTGCCATCCAGTGCACTTACAAAGCTATAATATCGCAGGAGAGACGCGTGCTATTGATTGAATCAAAGTAGGTATGAAGCAAAACGTAGCAAAGCTTCGGCGGTGGCCGACGTAGCTTAGACAAAAGACCAGAGTCCTTTGTTGCCAAGTCAAGGACAGGCATTCCAGCTCCCCACACAAACTTGAAGGAATTAATTAGTGAAATTATTTCGGCATACAATGCCCGTCTCGCGAGAAGTGTATAGATATGTATATTGTTTGTAATAATAGAGCAAAACAGACTGTTTTAATATGCATAATTAATAATATAACAAAATGTACGTAATCAATGTAGTATAGATAATTGAAAGCGTTATAAATACGTGTTCCGTCATGAAATTGAATTCGTATTGAAAAGTTTAATTTAAATTTAAATTAGAGCTTTTCTCCATAAAGAACGAATGAAGCAACGGTTTTTAATAAATATGATGAAATAGCCGTGACTAGTAATTTAAATTCATTGAATTTACAAGTTAAAATGTCTAAGTTTTTCAGATTCCGATTGACTAAATGGATTCGTAGAATTTAAGAAAATGATCTAATAATTCCACATCGACAGCCCCTTAAGTAGGTATAAAAATAAAAATCTTAACAAAAAATACGAAACCGTGATAACGAAGTTGTTTTAATTTTTAAATTTGCCCATTTTCCGAGCCAACAATTTTGTCATATTCTCGATATACGTGTAATATTACAATATAAAAATGTTCTTTGTACCTGGATATTATTTGTGATTGCTTCGTGAGGGAATTGCATACAAGACGTGAGCCGAGCAGAGTGGATGCCGGCACTTGTGGCAGCACAATATCCTGTCTCCGGCTTTTATTGGCACAGTGGAGGTAGCTCAACAATAAATAATTGCTGAGGCCTGACTGGTACCTTCCACTCGCCCAATTACAAAAAAATGGTTACTGTGAGTCAAATAGGTACACTATGTGCTGCTGCTCATAAGAGTCTAGAGCCGAGGGGGGAAAATAAAATAGTGTATTTGTATCTTCAGCATAGCATGGCTTCGGCATGCTTCGACTTTTATCGCTGAGGTTGTAGGGTTATAGCGCCAATGGATAGTAATTAATATTTATACGGAGCTGGATAGATAACGAACCTACTGCTAACTTATTTGAACTGTGGTACAACTGAGGTACACAGGTATGTTATAAAATTGAAACCTCATAGGATGTGAAATCAAAATCTAGCTACATAATTAGGAATAGTACCGAATGAAGATAGGCCGTATCCACACGAGGTAAATATTCTCGTAACAAAAATATATGTTCTTTATTTAATGCAAGTAATACATATGTAATAAATAGTATTAAGTTTACTTTGTTATTTGCAAGAAATGAATAGGCTTTTTCATTTTTTATTATTATTATTTAATGTAAGAACAAGCACACTTAATAACTTATTAGTACGAATGGCGCATTTTATGGATTAACATAGAGAAATATAAGCGTAATGAAAATAATCAGCTAAAGTTTCGTAAATACAAATACAGTGTACGAGAAGCCGAACTAATAAATTAAGTATTGTGTAATAAGCTCCGATATTAATTGCATCGAAGCTTCCCCTAAGACGGAGTAATCTTCGTCGCGTCGTCTGTCGCCCCTCTAGTCTGTGTCTCACACTCTTGAGAAATCAAATCCGCCGTAATTAAGGCAGAACCTGCGATAGGAGATTTATATACATCGCCGCTGAAAAAGGATATTTTTTGGTTATATTTTGGACATTTCCTAGCGTCGGTCGGTGTGTAAGCGGCCTGGCAGTTAGCCGCAGGTCAAGCCAGTAATTGGGCACGTAGAGGGTCATTTGCATTAACCAGAGGACGGTTTTCTGCTCGACATTGATTGCTAACTATCCCTATTTACATCACTTTCAATATTCTCTCAACTCGATCGGCCGTGATCGATACATTATCGCGTTTAGGCTAATGCCTTTAGTGGCCATATTGATTAGTCGCTAATAGACGTGTTAATTACTCTCAACGTAGACTTAGTAATTACGTTCCTCTCTTAATGAATGGTACTGGAACACGGCGTAGACGCATTGTTGAGCCCTCGTGTAAATTATATATTCATAAAGAAGCTGCGTTGTTTATTAATACGCTAGGATTTCTAAAACTAAAATGAATTTTACGAAATACGCTAATAAAGACATATTGTAGAGATCGCAGATCTTCCTACAAAATAAAACTATCTATCGAAACACATACACGGGAGATTGGCGGGCTGGAACTTGGAAACCACAACATAGAGAAACCACATAATCAAAATTCGAATCACTCACTCCGACGCAGTCGGTTAGACAAATCATTTTTATTAGGTCTGGTGATCTCGAACGATAATAAAACGTTCAATATACGCTTCTAATTAAGTTTATCTTCGATCTCATCTCGGTATAGTAAAATATGATAATCTCCGAGACAAGAACATCGAACGAAATATTTTTTATGGAAAATACCAAAAGAGGATTGTGGTTGATAAAAAGCCACGTTTGTGTCGAGGTCGAAGAGCCACCTCACTCGAGACGGTCTATTAGAGTACAAAATAAACATTATTTGTATCTCCCGTGTAATTCAATTCGCTCAGAGTAACCCTTCGGCCGTTCGCATTCTCGGCACATGTAAAACAAAATATTTCTAGATATATGAGGACTATTTTAAAAAGAGAGAGAGAGTTGCCAATCATAATCTACTCAGTAGAAATAATTCCCTGAAATAGCTCAGCGTAGAGTGGGAAGACAATAAGCGTCGGTTAACTGACCGTGCGATTGACCGATCAGCCATTTCCATTAAGCGACCGGCCATTAGACAGATAAGTACGTTTTAAGTGACTACGTGAGAGGCATCCGCTCAGTGCTGGCTCTGCCCATTTTTGGATTTAGAGCGAAATTGCGGAATTATATCGGTAGAGCTGAAAGTTGCAATTGAAATTGTCAGAACTGTAATTTTAAAATGCACGGATAAAAGACAGTCGATTCGTCCATCAGTCATCTTTCTTAGTCCGTAATGCGTTGTGTCCGTATGTGTTCCTTAATTATACGAGCAACAGTTAATGGAAGAGAAACATTCACTAGTTTACAGCTAAGATTCAAACTCACGACCCCCAGCATAGAGAATCGTACGCTAAAACAATAGACCAGCAGCGATTTTTGTCACTTAATGTAGGGACTGAATATATATACAAAATGTATTTATTTTAACTTTTTATGATAACAATTTAAGTTTGTCAGCCTAATGAATAGTATAGGTATCTGAGACATCGGGAAATATCCTAACTCCCATTGAAAGCTCACTAAAGCGTAACTAACAGGAGTTGTATGAATAACAATGTGGACGAGAGTTCTAACAATTTGAACATTGAATTCTTAAAACAATACCTTCTAAATGTAGGTACGACAAGTCCATAGCAATAGCCACCGTAATAGCTTACAATAACGCTGATTTTCCGTTAAATGCGTTTGTTTCATTCATAAGACGATTTGTGTTCCTAAAACAGTGACACCGCTAGAACACGCTGTATAATGTTCTCGGAAGGTGCCTTTTGTTAAAAAAGTGATAATTATTTAATGCCATTGTTGAGGCTAATTTACAACGTTTTTGTGTGCACTCGACACTTATTTATGGCTGTTTAGTTGTTTTTATAGTTGACAAAATAATGAACGTTTCAAATGATTAATTTATGGTCTGGAACAAAAGCGAATTATCGCATTGGCACAATGGCTTAGGAACGTGCTCTGTAATTAGTAGTGTTATATTCTATTTATTTTGCACCATATTTTTGTGGAATAATTTACAAATGAGATGAAAACATAATTACATTTTAATAGTTAATTTTGACGGACGCATTCAATCTCCAAACTATTTAATTGCTTAATCATTTATCTTTTAAATTTTTAGTGAATATCTTATTCAACCATGTTAACGACTAACTTCCCAACAATGTAATATAATGAAAATAAATTCGTTACGAAACCAGACATTTTACAAGTATCGGAACCGTTGTAGACGTTACTCGGTCGCGTTGCGGTGTATTATGCTATCGTTATTGCATCCTGTCATAATTCATGCCTCGCTTCCTCAGACCACCCTTTTCTTTTATATGCGATTTAAAAACTTAATTAATTCTAATCCTAAGAATGTCTTACAAGTACAAAACGTGACACGTGACCAGGTTCTTCGTAACGCGAAGAATGTTAAGTTTACGATGACACCAGGGAACGTTTTATGATTCTGTGAAAGTGGTGTACAATTCTAGTTTAACTGATAGTTTTGTATTACTCATATGGACAAATAATGGTTTAAAGCAATTTACGTGAAAATAAAGTTTATTGGACAGATGCGATCAGTAACTCTAATAGTGATACCCTATATTTATTTTGGGACATAATGACGCATGAATTGAAGCTATATATTAACACGTTATATATATCGATGGCTTTCATAGAAATAAAATCTCTTTCGAGTAAACGTATTGAAAACTATACGATGTGTGAAACACGAAGTTCCCTTTTAAAGCAAACCTTGGTTTAGCTAAAACCCAGAGTTTTGTCGCCTAAAAAAATGTCGCCCAACGGCCTCTGATCCAAAGTGAAAATTTAACATTTTCAAATTGATTTTTAAGCGTAATCTGATATATTTCTGATGTGGAATAATCTGGTTATAAATTTAACTCGGAGCGAATTTTATTAATTTTGTTAAAGAGAAATTTACACATCGGCACAAACATGTAACGTAAGAAGACAATAATTTTAACTCTATAAATAAGAGATAAAAAATCTTACACACACAAAGGGTCTCCCAAAATGTAAACGGAGAACTTATTAATATTTTTAAACAATTACGACGACACGACTCGTGTTCATGTCGCTCATCATGGAAAAAGCAAACAAAGAATCATATACCTTAGTATTGTATTGTTCTGAATTGCAAACACAGTATGAGAAGTACAAATTACATAATATAAAATTATGAGAAAGGCTTATTCATATTTATATACTGTTTTGAACGAAATTAATATGAAATAAATAATTACTGGTATATTTGATAAAATCAAAGCTAAGCACCGTACTCACCTAACCGTTAAAAGAACTTTAATAATACTATTACATAAAATAGGAGTATTGTATAGGTATTAATATCATCAAATGTCATCTGAGAATGGCCTACTATCTATTTTTCAAACTCCTAAGTGATAAGGGGTGTCCACCCCAAAATTTTATTTTTAGACAATTTTTTTATGACACAGCATACAACCCTTAATTATCACCCCTTAACCATCAACCTCTGTTTTTATTATAGTAGATAGGTTATTTTTATTAAATTAAAAAAAATGTTTCCTGGAAATAATATACATGGCAAAACGACGATTGCCGGGTCAGTTAGTGTAATATAATAATCCCTTCCAGCTTTTGGTTTCAACATCTAAGCAACGCAAATATGCTGTCAATATAAATGATGATCAGGGTTTACTTCCACATTACATCAGTTAAGTTGTTGAGCATTGATATTTAGCAAATCTATTCTCCTATGTTTTTACATCAAACCTCACAAAGGATTTTATTAACGAAAGGTATGCCTTGGAATTATAAGAATTATACTTGGCAGCATTGTGGTTGGCGCACTAATTATGTATTTATAGTTATAGTTATAGTTATGTAAGCTAATTTTAAAATATTTTCAAAAATGTATAAAATTACCAAACTTAAAATGTGCCATTCTGTGTATATAAATCTATAATGATATATAAGTAATATTGATTAAACATTAAATGCGTCACAACCACATACATATTCAATTATATTATTATTTGTATGATACCTATTTGTTAAACAATATACCAATTTACTGTTGGTACGCATATTAAATCTGATTTAATATCCGAATGTCGCATGAAAGAAGCCGTATATATTTGAAAAGGCCGCAAGGTATAATTACAGATCATGTACAAATAAATGTAAATGCAGAAAATTCGCCAAAAACCTTTCATTTTGCTCATTATTTTGTACTACGTTACAAAGGACTATACAACTATACAAATATATTGAAATAAATGCGATTGTATGAATCGTAGTGTGGGAGAACGGACTGGTAATTTGGAATCTTTCACTGGTTTATAAAAATACGGTTTGATAAATTGTGATATGATGATTTTTATCGTTTAATCCAACAGTTATCAAAATATTTGTGCGATTTCAAAAGAAAAATACGCATAGTTCTAGTCCCTCAATAGGGCACGTGTGCTAAGTACACAATCAGAAACAATCATTGATTCGTCGGATATCACATCCAGGGTCCTCGGACCTTCGTTCACTGACTTCACACTGATAATACATGGTTTTAAAATAACAGACAAGAGGTCACATTTGCATACTCTTTTATTCGACGCCAAGAAAACTTATCGAGCGTCGCCCTCCTGCAGATTAAATCCGCCTTAACAAATGGATGTTGGCTAATGACTTCTCTAACCTACATTTAAGTGGGACTTACCATATTTACTTTGAAATACATTGAACACATTCGAAATACATGTGTGGCAACGCAGTTTTGACACTCCCGATACACCCTTTTAACATCTGTATAATATTATTTCTTCATTTGACCTCAAAAGCAGTTAATTGATTTTCAATCTCCGGGATTCGAATCAGGTAGCGGTGAAATTAAGCTCCATTGGGGCCAGAGCATTAGGTATACGACGTTATATGCACATTAGAGGTTTTGCAGCTCGTGATATTGAATTGCAATGGAACGACGCCACACACAGTCTATATTATCACTTGATAACGTTACCTAGATTGGAAATACCATGAATGCCATGCAGACCAGGACAGTTTTTTTTTAATTTAAGAAAACATATTAATATTATTTACTTTTTTTTTAAATAAATAAAATTTCCAACTTCTGATGCAATAGAGAAAAGAATCATACCGTCAATCAGATTACTTCACTCAACTACAAAATAAATCAAAAGTTCGACTTGGTTAGATTAGCGTTAATCCCCCATTCGCCAATATTTTGGTTTCGCTTTGACGTTTCTGAAAGGCCGAATGAAAAATCAATCTCGGAACGAATTTTTACTAAAAAAACACAAGCGAAAACAGACTCATAATACTTGGCACTAAGTCTAAAATTGTATGACAAAGAGTCGAAATTGCTTTAGCATGGTGAGGGGAAGTGATATGAATTTTTCGAGAGATTCTGCTTAACAAAAATCCTGTCAATATTAGTTTAAATGTACTGAAACAGTACGATGCTAGCCATTGAAAATCGTTAAAGGAATATCATTATGACCCGGCACAAACAAGATATTTTGAACTATACATATATACCATATTACATTAAACAGTTCTCTATACGTAAGGTTACGCACATAATAGTCATTGTCAGGGCATAAACGAATCCCTAAAGAGGTAACATTAATAATGCAACCATAGCAATTACTAATTGAATAATATTGACAAATTATATGACATATTTATTACAATGTATATATTCCTTACGATGTGTATATTTGCTTTAATAGCTAGGGCAATAATAAAACCAGTTTAAAGTTGCGTATGATATTGATATCGGCAGGGAAACGTCACTATGATGCACAGTCCAACTAGGCACACACACGATCTCCGTATAATTGTAATATTGGCTTGGTATTTTATTTCATAAGCGATAATATTAACGAGTTTAGTTTGTTTGAGTGTGATGATAGCTCAAGAATAAACGGCCAACTGTACTCCAACAGCGAACAACACTAAAACCATGCACCGAAATTTGATTACTCAAGTTAAATGAAATTCGAATGGGATCCTGCAACTTCCTAATAGTTATCAGCATAACCTCTTAACTTATAAGTCGGTTAAGTCGGCCTCAGCTAAATGACACGGAGCCGGAGCCGTCAAAGCCGATCTTAATTAATTTAGCCGAGCATCGAAGCGGCACCGCCGAGGTAGTTAGTCCGAGACTATTAATTTAGACTTAGCCTTGTTATAGCAACGTTTTGGGCGAGTTTTGGTCTGTTTGTCTAGGCACTCAAATGTCGCTTCTCCTCGTGGAACTTCCAAATATGGAACTCTATTGTTGGAGGCATTTGACGCAAATCCATCTCTGGCTTAAACATCTTCATTGATGCCTATCAAGTAAAATAGTAAATAGTTGATATACAAGTAATAGACAAGATTCACCCTCTCTGGTTAGCTTTGATCTGTACCATCATGACAGGATAAGTTTACTGAAAGCTGACATTGTAGTAAAATAATGTCGTAGACATTTTTAAATTTTCAAATGAACTTCTCTGTTAAATTCGCTAGCGTGATAAATTAGCTGTAAAGTTGTATTTTCCGTTTTGCCTTGGTTTTTGTCGCTTTCCACTAGACATTCTTTCAACTCTGGGTCAAAAGATTTTCATATTTTTTTTACCTACAAACCATTTTAAGCCACGCCCGCACAAAAGAGCCAAATGCTTTTCGAGGTGGTTAAATACAGACGATTCTGTCATTCTATCTGATCAATGTTCAAATTAAAAATGTAGAAGTTAAAATCAATAGCTAGTCGGTATCAAAGGCACAGACTGTACTGGAGTTGCATTTTAATGAGGTTATTTCAAATGTAAAACATTGAGGTGCATTTCGTAATGAAGGAACAAAGTTCGCAATTTAGACATTATTCATTCTTTTAGCTGCGATTTTTCTTTTAGCTCTGCTATCTTTCCTTAAGACATCTTTTAAAGAGTTGGTTTAGTTCGTTCTTACATAAAATACTGCGGCGGAGCGCACTTTAAAAATGAGCATTAATCTTTGATTTATTGAAGTTTCCACGTTGTTTTTATCCCACTTTAACCGCTTTTCATTTTTTTATACGCTTGTTCGACACTGGTTATACGTTACAATTAGAATTACAAATTTCTAGTGAATAATTTCCTGAAATATTTACTTTCGTTGCATTCGTAAGTATACACATATAGAAGTATCTATATGTGTGTTCAAAAGTGGTCAATCTGTTAACGACCCAATAGCCATTATAGAATTAAGTTCTCTTCACAACATAATTCAGGTAATGCAGCGAGAGAGGTGCTAAGCGCAAGCTTCAAACTAATGCACAGATTACATAAACGTTTATCAATATGCAATATGCATATTACACGTGCCACAGAGTAATATAATCACGACAGAAGTGAAATAATGGTTTTCGCTAGGTTCGTCAAACAGCCAATAAAAACGCATTTCATCCGCATATGCGCACTTATTATTCTTAAGGATTATGAAGCTATTATGTTACTTTAATGTTGGGAGTAAACAAAACACTCGTGGAGGTAAAACTTTGGCATCTCTACAGTCCCATTCGCTGTGGTTAGGACGCTAATGCGTTGTGTGAGCCATGTCGGCGTTAACATGCACTGGGTCGATGACTGTAATCGCAGAGACACGCATATGCATACGTATGCTAATCATATGCGATTCTGTTATGTATGCGCGACACATTTTTGAATATATTAAAAGCTTTCAACGATTCACGAGCTTTAATAACTTATCCAACGTTGAAACTGACGCTTTCACTACAATTCCGGTTTGTTTTTTTTAACTGTAATATTTTATGTTATATTCCCAAACAAAATTTAGTGGCTACGTCAACAAGCCTATTAACAAGTTCAATACTGTTCGAGACATGAAGCGTTAAGTAAAAAATGAACTACACGGAACGAACAAATATTTGTGACTCATTATTGAACACAAACTAATTTGACAAACGATTAACTGTCGACCTTATAACTGGCCTTTTTTGTACTGAGCTAAAAAATAGTGCATAGGTGCAGTGGCACGCAAGCACCTGCCCATCGGGCTTCCGTATCGAGTTACCGCACTTGAGGGGACTCCACACATGACGCGCAATGTGGCCTAGCACGTGAATTGAAAAAACGGGACGTGAGTTCGATCGCGGTGAAAGCAAAAAATTGTTTTGGGAAGTTTTTAAGACATCGGTTCGTTAGCGTGGAAAGTAAAAAAAAATCATCAACGACAGTTATAATTATGTTTTTTTTTTAAATATACTTTGGATCTAAGATAAATGTTGAATTTAGTTTAAACCTTGTAGGTACGATACGACTGTCTCCGGTATAATAGCAATAACAGTTAGGTATTTTAATAAGTTGCAAGGTAGCGGCATAGTTGAGTCAGGAAGTTAGCGCCAACTCATAACAAAAGGATTCCTACCAACAGCGGATAAACTTTGATTTCTTTAGCTCGTACACATTGTTTACCAAGTGCTCATTTTAAAACAAGACAACAATTCCTATTCTGTTACTGGCCAAAGTTTTATCTTGAAAAGGCTTTAAAATAATATTGTTTGTTTTTTGCCGAAGTTCACTATCGACAGGAGTATGCAGTTAATAATCGTTAATAGTAGAATCATACAATTAAAAGTTATACAATTAGGCACTACAAGTGGATTGCCTGATTCCGGAAAAGATTTTAAAGATATAACTTCATGGAGTTGAGAAAAATACTTGTGCAAGTGAATGTAGAATTAAAATATATAAGAAATAAAAGTCCACCCGTGCGTAGCCGGAACGGGCCGCTATTTTGCAATAAATAGACACGAGGATTTGAAAGCAATGGTTAAAAAGCCCGACGTAGCGTCTAATTCTTCACGTGAGGGAAAAGTGAATAACTTGTCTTATATCTAAACTCTAACTCTCTAACTTTCTAGTTATCAAATCTTGAACAGCACTCAAGAGAGTCGAATGTAGAGGTTCATGGCCTACCAGAATTTAGAAAAGAAAACCGGGTCAAAACCGCTGAAACAATAAGTGAAATAGGTTCCAGTAATAATGGAGTAAGTGATGTTCTGATGGATGGCCAAGGTACTGCGTAGATTGAAAAATTGTTGGCTATTGTTACATTTAGTTTAAAAAAAAAGAATTCTGAAGGTAAATTAAATACTAGTCTAATTGGGATTGGAGGCAATCCTTCACCTATATATGTCTCCGGACATTTAAGTGCAGAAAAGAAAAGTCTTCAAGCTACCAGAAAGATAAAGTGCAGAGTGTCGGTCATTAAATTCACAACGGTTAGTAACGGTAACATCTCTGTCCGTAAGGGAGAAGGCGAACCAGCAAAACATATTGGCTCTGAGGAACATTTCAACAAATGTATTCTATTGACAGAAACTAACTCAATGCTATTTTAACCAAGCAAGTGATGCAATTTTCTCCCTTGACGATTTCTTAATTATAGGAAACTTTAAGTTTCTTCTCTTGGTGTCCCAGTGAAGTTCCTAAAACCCTAGCCTTCAACTATAGCAATCATTTCCTCGGTATTACTTAAACAGACGTTATGCCTTTAGACTGCTTTTATCAGTACAATTGTGTTATCAAGAGTGATCAGAACACGCTGTTGCATTAACTCGTCAGGTAGCATACAATGACGTGAACATTTATTTTGTTTAGGTGATTGTATGCTACCTAAACTACACCCTTTACTGCAAATGTGCATAGATAATACACCTTGTAGGTATGTGTGAATAATGGAATCAACTATCAAATATATTAGCAAACAGCTACAAAGCAGATTATTTTAATATACAGTTCGATTAGTCTAATCGTCTTATCTTAGCCCTGTAATTTTTAAGCTAAATGATATTTGTATATATATTATTACAAACATATGTATTTTTTCTTTATAGAACGAACATTTTTGAAGTAATAAATGGTAGGCTTTCCAGATGTAAAAAGTGACAGCGTGTTCCCTCTAAATACATGAGAGGAGGCACTACTCCAGATCGACAAGATTAAGAATTTCTTGACATAGCTATCTATGTATATATCAATCGTCTAGAATGCTGTTTCCTAAAATTATAATATTGAATTTCTTGATCCGTAGTATATTGGAATATGGCAGCGTTGTCTGGAACCCTCAATATTCTGTCCATGCAAACAGTAAGACGTTTAAATAATGACATTAATGAGCTACAAATGTTAAGAGAAAAGACTGGCTTTCTTTAATTAACAAAGATTTTATCAAACATCCAGGCAGTGAGAACTTACGATGAGTTCTCCCGCTGTTGTAAACGATACTTTGAAGACATGCGAAGCGAATCCTTTTTGGCCAAAGTATCCATGTCTTCAAGCGTAAGATGATGCAGCCATTATTCCGGAAACGTCAAATATGTCTTAATCAACTAAGTTGTTTTTATTTGTGTTTCTTTATATGTCGTGCATGTTTTTTTATGGTTATATTGTTAGTTTGACGTTAAGTATGTGTTTAAACTTTGAAGCTAATTTAATGTTCGCAACACAATTAATATTTATTTGTTTTTGTTTAAGAAGTAAAATTTCGGCCTCATCTCAGTTTTTATATAAACGTATTCGAGATCGTCGCTTTACCAAGCTCTCATATAGCAACGGAGCTATGACCTGACCTGCACTGAACGATCCCATCTCCGACCACCCGCTGCGACTCTGGTATTTAACATCTAAGAACCGTTATATCTTTCTTAGAGCCGGGTATGCATGGTTCAATCAGTATTCGAATGTGGCACAAGTAGATGGTATACTGTAGAGTAGTTTGAATACGTTATTTAATATTTATGTAATTAAAATATTAAATAATACATTTAAGGTCACCAATGAAATATTTCAACATTTTTATTTAATGTAATTTATACAAGAATATTGTTTTGTTTTTCCAACACCGGAAGTGCTAGTGAAGCCTTTCCTATCGGCGTGGGTTACCCATATTTTAGATTTATCCAATTTACGTATGTCAGTGATGTGACTTAGCCGGAAAGGATGTGGCAATTTTTTTTATTTTTGGTAGTACGTATATAGCGTAAAACAAATTTAATAAGTGGAGAGCGAATGTTACCATTTAATTCCTTATAACAGTTATATTTTAGTTGAACAACAGAGTGGGCCCATTAGTGTATTGTGCTCGGCAGGTGATCGATGTGACCTCGCTACATCCTACATTTTTTGTACTTACAAGATTAATTTATCGGCAACATCTGCCGCGTGCGTCGCAGTTTGTACTTGTCCAGTTGTGAAAACGCACATCGATATCTATGTTAAATGAATCATTATGATTTGATAATTTCGGTTTCATTGACTAAACTTACAGAGAATTACTCAATGAGTAGTTTCGTTACAGTAATTTTATTTTAATTTCTACTTCTTGTAATTGGAAAAGTTATGTAATGAATTAAAAAAATAACTGAATATATATTTGTTTTTTATTATTATTAAACAATTTAAAGACTTGTCCAGTGATTATAAAAAAAAACAAAATGATTTCTCCACTGTTGTAGGCAATAAGTAGGACTACTAGGGTTATTGATTAAGTTTCGGTAAAAGGGACAATCTGGACCTTTTTATCTGTTATCAGTGTTTTGTGTCGAAACGTTTAGAAACCAACAAGCACTTTTTTAAAGTTTATCGATTAATTCTAGTGTTAAAATTAAGAAATACATTCGTACAATATTTGTCGGAATATCTAGAATGTTTACGCTTAAAGATTATCAGTCATTCAGTTTTTAACAACGAAACCAAGGAAACAGTGTGATTGTCCCACCTTTTAAGAAACTGTTGAAAGTTTGTGTAAATCTACAATATTCCATACAAGCTTTGAATCTTTATAATCTAACTTGATAGTTTTGTATATCCTTTTGTAGATTTTTCTTAGCGTTATCGCGTGAACGGTTAAGAAAACCTTTTGTTCGATATATTTAGATCCATAGTATCAAAGAATCTCAGGATTGTCCCGGGCGTCACCCGGTTTATTCCGGATGAAATTCCCGGTTATCGAAGCGTGCGGGCGCGCCTGTACCCGGCATAACATCTCACACTAAATTCACACCAACTTACGTTCAATTTCGTTAAGGAATTTCAGGGTAAGATCTGCTATTGTGTATGAAAGGGTAACTCGACATCATGTCCCCATAGACTTCTTGAGATTTTTAACCGCCTGCAGAGAACTGGTGGCTAATTTTACATTTGAAAACAGTTATGTTTTAGTATATGTCATCAAAAACATAAAATCAATTTAAATTCACATTCATTTCGTCGAATATGTAAATATATTATAAATGTGAATCAATGGATAGCCCCTATTGAATATCGACGAAGCCAAGGCATGTGTTTATATGCAGACAGCGCGATCAATCCATGTTCAGTGTGACTTTTACATTGTGCGCTCATCAATATTAAACAAATACTTGGAACCTCTTTAAATTGTAATAAACTTCGTGGAAGCGAGGGTCCTTGCCAGGTTTCATTAAATCCAGCAAGGCTCAATCGCTCCGCCACGACAGAGATTTACCTAAGAGTTTATGAGACCTAAATAAAGTAGAGCATTTCTTAACTTTCTACACTTGTCTGAGCGAGTTTAACTCTATACCATAAAATAATTTACTTCTTAAAGATTACATACACATCAAACATTTGGAATTCTGTTAAATTTTTCAGAAGAAATATGTAAAAAGCCCGTTTGGATCATTTAAATTCTATCTCTTTTATTCATGTAGATAAATTATTAAAAGGAAAAAAGAGCGTCAATAAATCTCTTTGTGCGTCCATTAGCAAAAGCTCACTAAAGCTTATTAACAACTACTTTTTTCCCATTAAAACGAATACAAAATTCCGTCACACCTCGCGCGAAACTCGAGACGAGTTTCAGTGAATGGCCGCCATTTGCCAAACCATAATAGCTTATTATTTAATGGCTACGTGTCGTATTTCAATGTTAGCGTTTCCCAAAGTTTGCTTATCCGAGGCTGATCCTGTTTACGTTGGGACAATGACGAATTAGCTGACGTTACCGAAGTAATGTTGCTGTCAAAACTGTGATCTATGCGGCCGATCTAAACACGGGTTGCGAGGTAAACCGTGAGTCAAGCGAGAAAACTCGCGGCTTACACGCTATCACTTAAAAATATCTTCGATTTTTTATTCTGTAGGTTTTGGATTGGTCGCGATATCGGCTATTGAAGTTTGGTTCAATAAATATATATTTTTGGCAAGTTTTTAATTTTAGCGCATATTTAAACTCAATAGCGCCGCGACGTCTACCATTTGAGAATTCCTGATATAATATTTTCAAAATTAACAATATAATTGGGCACTCGTTCACATTGCGCGTACAAAGGCGCCTTTATACATCTGGTGCTTTAAAAAAGGGCGGATATGGCAAACAGAGTTCAATAGAGATGGACCCTTAGGGCATCAGTCTGCGATTTTCAAAAATCATAAACTCCAAAATGATTCAACGAGAAAGTGGCTTAACTGTATGGATATAAGATTGAAAAGTGTAAAACGTGAAACCGTTTTTGGTAGCCGTAATACGAAGCTGAAAGTTGCATCTGAGCATCCCTTACAAACTCATTCATTCTGTTCAGAAAGGTCCTGTCGCTAGCTTTAGAGGATTTTGAGTCTTAGCTAAAGTGCTTAAAGATTATTTTAGAATGTCAAGACATATTCTTTGTAGTTGCGACAGTTGTGCTAGGTGTAGCGTATAATTAGCAACAAAATTGCTAGGTAAAGCCATATTTGGCAACAAGGTAATGTTGTTTTGTTGAGTGACGTCTTGGTACACTCCGTAGTTGGGAAAAAATGAGTAAAAGCATTTGTACCTGAAGAGATAAAAAACATACGTTTCCCATTATCAATGAAATTTAGTAAACATTTATGATAATAATTTCACGACTTTTATGACTGATAACAAATTTTACACACAATTTCAATACTATATTTGTATGATCCTATAAGACTAAGCATCAATCAAAGCAGACATGGCATCAGAAAATCATTATGTGTATTTGGGTCAAAAATCAGTTCACAAAAGCTACAGGAAGAGGCGAGTAATTCGATAGCTTTCAGATTAAAAGCCTCTAAAGCTCTCCTTTCACAGAGTAACTAGGTTTCCAATATCGACACTTTTTTCCCCCGAAAATTTGTCTTATAAAAGCTTTCTGGTTGACTGCGTATTTTAAAAGAAATCAAAGGTCAATGTGATAACACTATATACATGCATCTTTGCGACTTTGAGATTTCTTTCAGTATTTACGAAACAATGAATGATAAATAATTTATAATTTCTGCGCGATACTATTTGACCTTGTTCTTCTGTCTCTCGGGTAAATATAGTTCACATATATTGCGGGCATCTTGGATTAATGTCAAAGGAAATTAAAACTTACTTACGGACTTACTACCTAAATATTAAATTAAAAGAATCCTATTCGTTTTCACCGGTCTTCGTCCTAATCGGTGAACACGATATTTGCAATTTAAGCGAGAGCGCGTAGCATCCAACTAGCACTTGCATTATATAATATAACTAATTAATAATAGCCAACTGGTTAACTAGAAAGACCTTCGTCGTAGACGATGCTACGTCGTAGACCTACGACACTATAGCCAATTTAGATGGCAGTAATATGGAGACATAAACGTATGCTCGAACGAACAGAGTCACGTGACCCAATAGGTCGCCCATGCGTGAGGGTTCGATAAATTGAATTAATTAGCCTTAATTAAAGCGAACTACATGAATTATTGATGACGTCATAATACACTGTTCCATAGATATGCTTTAGAAGCTGGATTTGCAATGAGTTCGATCTGACAAACTAATTATAATCGTGTTAGTACTATAGTGATATTGTTTAACAAAGGTATTTAAATTCATTTAAAAAAATATTCACTGAAAACCTCACCACCTTTGTTTGATACCTGGCAAGTTGGGTGTTACAATTCTAACGATATTGTATGGATCTCAAACAAATTTAACGATATAGTTGTTTGTTCGGTAGTAAAAAGAACGAAACAGCTCTCCCTTGGCTGTAAAGATGCTTTTTATGACATCACGAAAATCACGATCGGGACGTGACAATATTCGGGTAAAAATTCCGTGACATTTCTAACAAGACAGCTGTATTTATATCGCGTAGCCAATTATAGCAACACAGAGAATCACTATTAGCTATACTTGTCTACCAATTACCTGTTTGAAATATCCTCCATCAAGGATATGATTTGACAGATTATAGCATTATTTAATTTTTCGGTATCAATGGTTATTATTATTTATATTCTAATAAGCTAAATATCTGTTAGGAAAGTGAATTGAAGAAGATCACTACACGATCAACACTGTATCCTTAATGAAAACGAAATTAGCATAAACTGCAATCTTCGGCAACGGCTCCTTATCCTCTTTCGTAAGGAGATCTCAAATGATGTAGGAGCAAAACAGAATCGAAATAGAAACTCGAATCAAACGAATCGCAGAGAACAGGGCAGAATTCATTAGCTTTCGCTTTGATACGCGAACGGTGAGTTTTGTTTATAGTGAGGCGGGGCGGGGGCAAGGGGCGAGAAGGGGGCGAGGGGAGGAAAGCGCATCTCATTAGCGCTCAAACAATAGTCAATCCGGCGAGAGGATTCAGTCGCCAAATCGCATTTCGTCTCTTGACAGACATTTAGAGGCAGCTTTCAACGGGGGAGTTAGACGCCCCAGTACTTCTTCCAAAACTACAAATGTGTATGAATCACAAATAAATCTTAATGTCATTTAATAACTCATACTGTAAAGTAAAACACATTGCGACCTTTATAAAACAAACGACATATTAATATAGACATAGCGCGTGTTTTTTGCTAGTCTGATAAGTGAACTTTTCCTACTGTGAACATTTTGCCTTCCTGAAGGATAGAGATTATCAACCATCACACTCCCATGGACTCATAACTAGCGCCAGTGAAGGCCTCACTCAAACGCAGCTCAGCCTCCGGACAGGCATCGGGCCGTGATTGGACGCGAGTACGAAATCCTTTTAACTGACTCACTTCAACACGACGCAGCGCTAAATAAACACAACTAGTGGCGAATTCCAGCTTCCACCGGAAATTCTAACTTGAAATGCTTTATCGTAAAAGTATCGCTTTCAAAGCGATATTTTCACTCTATGAAAACATTGTTCCTTTTATATTATATTAATAACGATTTAGTATAGTTAGTTAATAGGTATTCACAACCAATACAAGCTCGATCGATAGATTGTAACATTTAGTTTAAGTTCACCTATTCGGACACATTATATAAATAAATTAATAAATATTATAACAAAAACGGCTATTTTTCGTGTAATAAAATTTTACATGCGATTCCCAAGAGCAATGATTTTAAACAACAATGGGAGCGTATTTTATTGTTCCCGATATGGCGAATGTCAGTAGCCACCGATACGCTAACAGTTTATTTACTAGGTACACTATACGTGCTCATTTTAAATTACATTAAAAAGTTACTGGATACAGTTAAACAAATGGAATCAACCGCCAAATGAGTAGATACATAAATTCTGTATTGTCCTCGTTTTACTGTAATTTAATCGAGGTTGTTCTTAGGTGTATTTAAATGGGTTGTCCGAGAGATATCCTTAAAATTAAACCTCGGAACCTTTTTTGGGTATTTGTTAAAGAGAAACGGTAAATATTGTGTATTGTAAACTACCATTTTAGATCAGTTCCATACCGCAGTTCAATTCATATTGCGATACGAAGTAATGTCGGTCAATTACTGAGATTGCAGCATCCACCGAGCTATCACCTGACCACTCTCCGGTAGCATCACTGCAACTATTTTAGGAGATTAGCATTAGGCCCATATTACCATTAAAGAGAGTAAAATAATCCGCAATCACTGTATATTTAAGAAATGGGCAAAATGTCGTGCTAATAGGAGGAACCTAACCCAGAAAGTAAAGTAAATGAAGCTCTTTGGGATACATTTTGACAAGTTTTAAACTTGTAAAATTAAAGATAAAATAATTTATTTATTTACCGATAAGCCTAAAAGAGCGTCCAGATACAAATGTATTTAATCGAGTTCAAATTGACGGTAATCAAAAGTAGGAAGTACAATAACTAGTAAAACTAAAAATACAGAGAGAAAAAATATAAAAGAAATGAGAATCTGAGCCTATTTATGAAATGGTTTCTGTTAACATAGGCCTCAAGTACAACGATATTGTTCCAGTGGGCGATGATACACTTCAGTCTTACCGTTACGTTATTTCTTATTGTTATAGATTTTGCGGCATACACAAACAATAAAGTAAGGTGTTCGCAATTTTGATCTGGTGTGGGATTCCATCAAACCAAACAAATTCTCACAAATAAAATTTTGAATCAAAGTTACGCTGACATTGTGAGAATTCTGAAACTGTATTGGCATTATTTCTAACAAAAAATTTCAATACAATGTTTCTACAAAGAAAGTTCATCGATAAATATGTTAATTCGTCTAAAACTAAGTATCAAAACGTTTAGTTGCGTTTTATCAATTAGTTTGGTAAATCTGATTTAAAAATGTATACAAATCCGTGTCACATTCCCAGTGTTATATACTTACCTATGTGTATTCGACCACGACGTGTGGTGAAAACTTTGGCGGGAAAAGTGCAAGGTCACGTTTTCATGAATAACTTTACATATTTTTTACAACACTGGACATCGTGTAGCGAAACGAATTACTTGACATGACATTGTAAAATATCTAAAGACTCAAACGTTCTGCAAAAGTTGGCATGACAACACGTTTCATCTCAAATTAAAGTAACTTATTTAGCAACTTCTGCCTCATGTATTAACTATTATTAATTGTTACTTTACTAATATAAGATAATAATGTTTTTGTATATATAACTCGCAGGTTTCTTGCTCTACACATCATTTAGATTTCAAAGCGCAGTGCTATAAGTAGACCCAATAAAAGATTATGAGTAATGTAGACTCAAGACATAATATAAAGTTAATCGTTTATTGGATTAATACACGTTTAATTTGAACCTTAAATTATAGATTAACATTTAAATACTTTAATGCAAAAGTGAGTGTTCCACTTCATACAAAATTTCTTTTAACGAACAATGCCAATCGTATCTTTATAAACCGGTAAGTAGCAATTACCTGAAACAAACTTAATTTCACTCAATAAACTAATTTATATAAATACCCACTAAATAAGTGTAATTTGCTATGTATTATGAATAAACCACAAAAGCCAGTCGTAGTCCCGTAAATTCGCACAAATATTTGTAGAAATTGTTAAAGCTAAAACAGCAATAAGCTTATTCCTATAAATCAATCCCGATTTCGCTCGATCCGTAAAAATCGCTACCGCAACAAATTGCCGCCGATTTGCCTCCACGATGCCGTATTGTCACAGTCTACACAATTTACAGACACGAAAAATACACTGCCTCCAATAGACAGCTAATCTATGCAATATATATTTAAGTTATTAGAACAGTCCGCAATCAAAACTTTTGGCTAATATCATAATATCCAAGCAACTTTTAACGCAGTAAACAGTGTTGTCAAAACATACAGTGGAATATGATGTAATGGTTTCAGCTCCTTAAAAACGTTGTGTAATACATAAAAAAAACCTGGCGATTAAAAAGAGTGGCGGAGAGTTTATTGCCAGTTCTTCTCTTCCGTCCTTACCTATATGAGTAAATGATTTTTGACTTTGACTTTGATACCTTGCAATTTAACACGACGCGTAGAAAATAAATAAAATTCGTACTTTTCTTCTGTGCATCGACTGTGGTGATGCAATATATTGTGCAGCTAATACCCCCGAGCGCAAGGTCAACAAAACGTACCCTTTTATCCCCTTTATCCTAATCTAGGGGTCGCAGCCACTCCACTATTATATGTTTGCGGACCCTAAATCAACTAAGACCTCTATTCGGCATTGTTTATATTTCATTACGACATGTGTGCTGCACTGAACCCGCATTCCACGCGCATTGTTCCACTTTCAACGGCAGATGTAGGCCGAGATTTCGGCTGATTAATTTCATATTGATCTAAATCATATCGAGATTAAAAACCGTTTTGACGACATTTGAAGAGAGAATTGCTAGTCGGCATTCACCTCTCCTTACACTTTCAGATCACATACTTTGGAATACATATTAAGTTTAAAGTAAAGGGTCAAGTTATTCAAGTTAAAAAGTAATACTTAATTAACCTATTCAAACGGAGGATCATTGCTCTCTTTATTATCTGACATCTTAATTCATTATCAGCCCTATGTTTACTTCAAACAAAACAATAAAATATTTATAAGCACTCAATTTGAGTGACGACATTCATATCGTATTCCGTTAGCAGATTTAACTTACGTCTAATAAACCTAGATCATGAATGTTGTTAGAAATATACGTAATGTTATTATTTTATTTTTAACAATAACCATTTTAATTCTCGGCTTTTTGTAATTTAAGGCTCGGGAATGAGATTTGATAGACAAGAATCTAGATAATTCGGCAGCTCCTGAAGCCTGCCACGCTATTTCTTAACTGCGTAGGAGTTGAATAAGGTTGTGTATGCATCGGTGTATTTTAGAATACAACTTTCGGCACCGTAGAACCGCAAATTAAACTTCGTCTTCGCAGCGACAGCGTAAGCTTATGGATCCATACCGCCACGATAACTAATTAGTTCGTTGCTATATCAAAAACTACGAATACGGAATGAGGCATAATGAAATTCATCACATTTAATAACATTTCGGCATCATGGTTAATAAAATCCCTCCCCGTCATCCCCCTGTATCATTAGTGTAGCAATTTACGAAGGTGTGATATTTGATTATTAATACAAAGTTGTGCCACTGTTTTCGCACAGAGCTTCATTAACTTGACATTGATTGCGGATACATTTATCATGTACATTTTTCTTGAAATTCTACCCAATAAAAAAAGCGTTTTAAATTGTTAATTAACAATAAACAATATTAAATTCTAAGTAGAAAGTAAAAACAACGCATTGTATATTATCAGAGCGAAAATATTCAAAATGGCGGATGATATTACCAATTGTTATGAGCAATACGTACCAATACTGTATTATTCAATCAATTTAGTAAAACTGGAGGCCATTACAAGAATAATTCATGGGGTATAAAAATAGGGGAGTAAGGCGCACGTGCCGCGATCTAATAATGAATAGATTTATCCACCATTTTCCGCTGAATACTTGTCATCGATTTTATTAACAATAATTTCTAGGATATTTCATTTATACAGTAAATATATAAAGTAGGTATATGGTATATAGTTAAAATTCTACATTCACTCGCATTTTATTACAATAGTATATAGAGTATTTAAAATCCTATTTATCGGGTACTAGGTATTCGATTGGACTAGTAACAAAAAGTAGAGCGATTTTTCTGTAAAAACCTTTTTATGAAATAAACTATGCCGACTATGTAGATGTGGTCATTGTTTTGCAGATTACAGCCTCGTTATTACTGAATAACTCTCTTATGTGAATAATTTGTATAATTCGTACTCATTTGAATTAATTATTCCGTATAAGTTAATGTGGGATAAATGAATTATTGGCTGATAATACGCGGTAAACATACAAAATGACATATAGGTTTTTAATTCGCGTGGATTTATTTATTGGTATTTTATGATACATCTTGTAACATAAAATAATTGCTCGTACTCAAACTTTTGTTGTAAAGACTAACTAAGATTAATGGATTACTCTTTTAATAAATATTTTTTACAGGTTGGGTAGGTTATATATAAAAAGATGGCCATTCTAGTTCTAGTAATTTTAGTTAAATTACATGCCATTATGTATGTATGTAATTTATTTATTCATAAAAAGTTACACCTTCATTTCAATTATGCCTTGCAAAACTGCTTACGCAGTTTGACTGCTGGCAATAAACATAGCTTATAAATGATTACAACGTATTTAACAAGTGTATTTTTAATAAACTTTTAAATTTAGCAAGTGTAGGCTCACGTCTTATGTCCTCAAGTGAACTATTGAGTAAGTATGGAAGTCGTTTTTTTTAGGCGTTATATCTCCATAGTAATTTTGTACCATTGGTATTTTAAATTTACCTTTTGGACATTGACCTTGTGCCAGTTTTATGTTGCACCAAATAAGTGAAACGATCTTGTTTACTATGATTGTTTACAAGTAGAAGATATTTTTGTTTCAGGCCAGCCGGTAATATTTTACATATTTTATATAGTTTACAGTAATCTCCTATACATAAGTAGCCACACTTCGATAACGCAAGTAAGATCAATGATTCAATCATCATCAGTACATAACCTTGATACAGAAGGAATTTCATGAAAATTGTCTGTCACAGAGGCTCAATATAACAGCTCGTAACCGACAGAATATATATGAAAAAAATCGTCCAACTCTGAGAAGCAATAACTGTACGATAGGCCCCAGACGACCAAAGCACGTGGACCTAATCATAATGGATGTGACCTAAAGATGCTTGCATACCTTTTACACAATTATTTTTCCTTAGGAAATGGGTGGTAGTATCGATTATAATTCGTATTTGTAATTTTTGTTACCCTGGAATAGGTCAAGCCTGGGAAGGTCGGTCATGATTATGATGTCAGTCGTCACTCTTTTAACTTATGTGATAAGATTTGTAATAAACGAATGTTTTGTTTAAAAATAGTAATATAATCTACATAATATAATCACATCCAGTATCCGTATCTCGATAAGATCGGTTCGCGTAAAGTTTTGATAGCAGATGTTCGCCAATATTTGAGAAGCCGCTCTTATTTAGTTTTCATTTTCCGCGCGAAGGCTCCCACTACACGACACACACTATATTACTTTGTATTACTCAGAGCTCACGTACATCGCCGCCATGTCGGTTCATTAGTAGGTCCTACTAGAATAAAATCATCTATTCAGAAATAAAATATGGTTATATTTTAAACTAGAAAATCTTGACCAGGTGCGGTGGCAGATGCCGAGGGCTAGATAGTTCGGCAAACGTTGGCTTTATTTGTCTAGTGGAATTAATTTGACAGGCAATTTGTTCAATGCTAACACGCGATGCGGTCACGCTGTTTGATTCTTATTTGTTATAAAAAAAGACGAAATGACGATTTACCAAGCAATCTAAATAAATAGAGTTTCTTAAATAGTGATGAGTGCGTTATGTATCGGACTACTTATTTTCCTGTAAATAATGAAAATCAAAGAACAAAGAAGTGTATGATTTGTTACGTTCATAATTTCAAGTGTTGGTGACGACATATGGGTCAGTTCTCACCTTTATGAAAAGTGTCGCATTCGCGAAACACTATTATTTCCGTAAACTAAGGATCCCTTGATTCTTCGTATATATTCGTAGGCATATTTAGTAATCATATATAATTAAATGCTTGTGTGTATGTCGACGAATTGATTGTGGTAACAATAAGTAAAACGAATGGAAAGAAACAGAAACGCTTCCGTAGTGAAAGAGTCCTTGTTGACTCACATTAAAGAATATTGATACAAAACGAAGCTAAATAATATTGTCTCCTGAAACAAATTGAAAAAGCCTTTGATTTGGGTTCAATACATAGGATTCGTTAAAGCGACGAGCGTTTATCCATTCTGCAAAAGCATTAAAATCGTGGCCATTTCACATGCAATTGTATTATGTTAATTCCACAAATTCCTATTCATTTTGTTTTCTACGTGGCGGAATTAAATAATAAATACAGCGTCTGTCCATTCCCATGTATTGTTGCTTCGTAATTACGTACATCGACAAATTACACGTGTCCGTCTGTCATTACTTTCGAATATCAGTGAAAATATTTAGAAAAGCGAATATTTTCAAACGCTTACACACCGAGTTTTAGAAAGCGTGAAAAATATCATCACTCCTTTAGTTTCCGAAATATTTACCAAAACATACCGTAGAAATAACGTATTAGTAGAGTTTAATGTAGCTAAAATTGACAGTTATTTTATGGGGGTTCGAATCCTGAGAAGAAAATTATTGTTAAAATTTACATTTTTAGACTTAAAACTACTTATTTTATGCAAAATTAAATTTTGAGACTATAACAAATATTGTTCAAACAATATAATTACTTTACTTTAGTTTAAATTCCATCTTGAGGTTTTTTATTCGTATTTTTTTCCGTTTCATTCAAACAATAATTATCTTCATTATTTAGCTTCATGAATAAGTGTTAGTGGTTATGAAACTCCATTAATATATCAATAGTCGTAGTTAAAGATTACTATGAATTTGAATTTGAACGGCGAGGTCCCTCCACTCCCGAACAAATGTCGTTAATCTAATAAATTAATTGGTAGACCAAAACACAGACCCGATCGACAGGAAGCCGCCTCCGACGATTCATTTCCTGTCAAGATTCCCATAAAACAATGGGGCGGTGTCGCGTGGATAGGTTGTTTCAGCGCCAAGCTGTTATTTGCCTTCAGATAAAAGTGCAGAAGATAATATGTCGTTCCCTTTGGAGTAGATGCTTGGGCTTGGGGTTTGGGCTGTGGGGTCCAGTGCACTTGGTAGACAGTTCCGATGACCTCAGAGTTGGAGCTTTCTCCGCTCAACGAATAAGTATCGCAATACAGCGAGGAAATGCTGCCAGCGTTAAAGGTACAACACGGACACAGGGACAAAAAAAATATCTATTATTACTATGTAGCTTAAGAACATTGTAAATATGTACTCTATATTTGTGTTATATATTCCCAACACACAAATTAGAAACGACATTAAAATTTATATAATAAAGAGAAGATACGTGAGTCTCGACTTATTCTGTAATAACCTTCAAGTCGAAGAGATTTTTAAGACAACACATAAAACGCACACACAAACACACACCTCACTTTGTGTACATATACATCAACATGCAAATCTTTAGTACATGATCTTCATCGTATATATATATGGTGTAACCCGTTTTGGCTATATTTTTTATTAAAATTTTGTATTTATCATATATTTATGTATTTTCATAGGCTGTGGATTAAAAATAAAATCAAAGGAGAAATTAACATCACTTACTGTTGTCTCAACCATCAAACAATTCCAAATCCTAAATAAATATAAAACATTGGATTTATATATCATGATAATAATTTAGTGCTGTTGATTGTCAGTACTACTAGGCGCATCGTGCATGAGCAGCCTTACCGCGCCCCGCCATGACAAATTAGCCGACACAAATTCCCGATCTAATTGCGATCCTACACAATCGTAATTAGATTTGTTAACAATCGATATTGTCAGCCGATTTTGGCATTATTATGTTCCTCTTGAGAAGCATCGCTTTTTCATTATTATTGAGCTATTGATATAACGAGCTATTATTATTGACTTGTAATATATACTTTCTTTCTTGGTATTGTACCTGATAAATTTCCATACGACTGAATCTTTTGGGAAACTTTTAAGAGTTAAAACTGTATGGAATAAATTTATTAATAATAAATAGGACGATTAATTTATCCAAATAAAGTTTCAAATTTCAATAAGTTGAGGGGAGAGAGGGCACAGAATGTTATGTACAGTAACAAACGGCAATAACACATAACAAAGTTTTATTATTTAATATGTATTCAATTTCTTTGACACAAAATGAGTTTAGTGTGATGTACTGAATGTATGTTTCTGAGGCAATGCGGTCATTTTTCTAACAGGCTAATAACCGTACGGAATTGCTAATAGGACTGAATTATTGACCACTTAAACATGTGTTAACAACATAAACCCAATAACGAAAAATATAAAGTGTATCTTTATATGAAATAATCAAATTCCACGAATTATAGGGCTTACCTTTACTTTATTAAGCCAGAATATTAAAGTCAGAATTAGATGTGAGAGCGATTGTATCCCGCAACTGTATTTGTTTCAACATGACTATGACGAGTTTGAAACCCCTCACCAAGTTTACAATTTCTGAAATCACTTCTAACTCTTTCGATATTTATCCAATAAATTTACCAAATCCAGGCAAAAAGTGAATTAAATTTTAACTGACGTATGTAAGAACTACAGAAACGATATGTAGGAAAGTATGCAATCACATGAATAATTATAATAATAATAACCTTTTCTTTCAGACACTTTTCACTTAAACACATTTATGTTTCTATAATCAAATTAACCCCGCCATTCTTGTCTGCTCTGCGCAACTTTCTGCCTCATACCACCTTATGTTTGCTTAATTCGGTTTGTTGTGGTCAAAATCCTTATTTAATCGGAAAGACGTCTTTGCTTAGGTGATTAAATCACCTGCCATCACACAATCATCCTTGTATCATCATTGTTCACTTGACAGTTCTCGTCCCCGCAAACACATACACCTCCTGCCGTCAAACCACAAAAGGGTAGAAATCCTACACCTCAAGGGTTGAATTGAATCTCGGATACTAAACCCTATTGTTCCCTTGTTAATTAATCAAGTGCGTGCAATTTTTATTGCTCGTTTAAACATTATACATACTGTATATTTATATATGTACTCAGTAAATGCCAACTTCAGAAAGTTTAGTTCATATAGTACTTCATTCGCGCTTAATTAAATGACTAATCGTTTAACTACGCGGTAAAAATTAGTTAACGCACCACATTTCAATAAACTCAACTTGTATTTTCCGGCAGAAAAAGTGACTTTTCAAAAAAGCATTCGCCACACATGTCTCGAAGTCAACGATCGCTAAACTCTCAAAGTACACTCAGCATACAAAGTGCGAGACGTGCCCCCCTCACCCCCCGGGGGAAAGGCCGCTTCTCTGCGCGACTGTCCCATGAATATAAGATTCGAACGGGTATCGTTTTATCAACTTATTCAACCGTTATATTGGATTCGGCAAAACAAAAACCGACTTTTTGCAAATTACATTATTTCCATTCGGGTTCACGTTTATAAAGAATCTTTTCGGCGGCAGAAAAAAAACCTGATCAAAATTATAAAAGGTTACTCCTCCTCGGTAAACCGCTTACCCGCTATCAGATGCAGAAAGGTGAGTTTTTAAGTGAAGCCCGACAAACTGCTACTGTAGTTACACGTACCTACTGACCATTTTAACGACACCAAGAAAGTACAAAACAATTTTTTTTTTAGATTTTTCTTAAAAACAAAAATTATCTTATAACGTTTATATAAACGGGCCTTTTTTACTTGACAATAATTTAACACTGCTGTAGGACGTACTTCCGCAAAAACTTTACATTTTTCCTAATCAAATTTTTTCGTCTGGTATACAACTAACATTGAAACGACCTACAAACGCCAAAGTTTCACCCACACTATGGCACAAGTTTCAATAGGAATAGCGTGTGTGTACTAGAAGTTAACACACAAAAGCGACAATTAAGCCAAATGCGAAAATTAAAGTTTTTAGCTTCACCCGCGAGATAGTGCAAGTTGGCAGCAGACCAACCGCTCCTAATGTAATCTGTGACGAGCTTTATACCCCGAGTTAAGGTCGTTTTGCTGCTAATCTCCGAATTGATGACATTCGACTTTTTGCTTTTTATTAAGCTTTCATTAAATAATGTGCTCACAAAATGTCTGTGCGTGAGTATGTGAGATATCTTGTCATTTACAAGTCACAGTGTGGTTTTCTATCCCAGACAAATTGCGTCCCAGCATCAGACATAATTGTCTCAAACATGTAGATTTGTATAGATACAGCCCTGATTGGCTTCTAAGAATGGTAGATATATTATTAGAATGAGTAATTTTTCCGCCCTACTTAACAGCGACTTAAATGTCGATAAGTCGATGTCGACATTCAAGAATCTTACGAGTCTCATTAGGCGAGTTTCAAGGTTCCCGGGATTATTAAAACTTTTACACTGACCTCATTGTCATTCAGTCACTCTCACCTACTTTTTCTTCACCCTGAATGTATTTAGTTTGGAGCAAACTCCTATAGCTCATGATAAATTAGACGTTAAACACACATACACAAATGTAGCATTTGCGAGCGAGTTTGTCTCGATATTTAAAATAATTTTAATTTTTTTCCGACGTTTTGATAGTACTTGACGGTAAAAAAGTTTTTTCTTTAAATGTGTAAAAGCTATGTTAACAAAAGACAATACTTTGCTATTAGACAAGTTTTTCGGAAGGATGGTTTTGTCGAAGACACGTCCTCCGTTTACCGCCTTATAACTTTTGTGTTGGAAACACTTGCGCCAAACTGAGTTACGATACAATACGTGCGTACGGACTCTAAGGGCAAAAAGGGCGTCGCTGTGAAACAGCCAGTATCTATAATTACGGCCCTGTTTCTCCGCAGACACACGATTAATATACCGAATTGTCACTCATGAGTGACAATAATTGTAATGTGAACTACAACTTAATTAAAGAGCAGACAAATTGCCGTCATGTTAATTGCCTTAAGTAGTTTATTGCAGTGAAATGTGAGAACATTCCGTTCTTACTTCACTACGTAAAAGATATTTCAATGCGAATCATGTCAAGCAGGACGACAGACAAATTTGTGAAAAACTTTAGTATATTTTGTTCGGCTTTTTATTTCAGAATAATTTTATTTCAAAACCGTTGCGAAGTCCTAGAAAAAAATCTGCCTATTGACTCTTACTTAATTCGATAAAACAAATAAAAAGCAAACAAACCGTAAGTAAAAAACACATTACAACATAACCGCGGCGCAGTAAATCCATTCGAAACGCTGAGATTACCTTAATGGCTAATATTCACATACCATTAACTCAGCGAGACGAATTATTGATAACCGCCACTACCGGCGGCGGCCTCAGTGCTCCGCGCGCACCGCCACCAACTAACTCTACATTTTTCATGGGAAATGATAATATGTTTGGTACTCGTCGCGCTAAACTTCGCGCCTGCGGCCTCAGTCGGCGAAAAGGCCATCTTAGCCTGTACGAGCCACGGTCAGTCTATGCTCGAGTGCCATAACGTTTTGTATCCCAACTCGAAAGTGAGAGTTCCCATAGACCTTCTGCTCTACCCGCACATGGTTTTAATTGGATTTCAAATTGACAACAAGGAACCGACATGGAAATGCGGTGGAACACTGATAAGCGACAGATGGGTGGTCAGCGCTGCGCACTGTATTGAAGATCCCGTTTACGGCCCCGCAAAAGTCATGAGAATCGGAACTGCCACATTTGAGTTTGACGAGGTCGATGAGTTGGCACAAGAAAGACTTATATCTGCAATTGTTCCCCATCCCGGATATAGGCCACCTTCTAAATACCACGACATAGCGTTGATGAAAGCCGAATCACCATTTATACTAAGTAGAAACGTCCGCATCGCGTGCTTGCAAGTAGATGACAATATTCCACCTGTTAAATTGACAGCCATAGGTTTCGGGACGACAAGATCCGGAGCGGCAGCGGGTAGTCAGACTTTAATGAAGGTAGACGTCGATTTCATCAACGGCACAGTGTGCAATCGATCAATGAGGATTTTAATTCGAAGAAGAGTTCTTGCGAATGGAATTACGGATGAGCAGATGTGCGCCGGCGACTACGAGAACGGGGGAAAGGATACGTGTCAGGGTGATTCGGGAGGCCCACTTCAGTACATGGAGGAGCATGTGGACTGTATCAGGACTTTCCCTCTTCACGTGTTGGTCGGAGTGACGTCCTTTGGAAGGGATTGTGGAAGGAAAATGGCTCCAGGTGTATACACGCGGGTTTCTCGGTATATCGAGTGGATCGAGGGTGTTGTCTGGCCTGGGGTTTATATAGCCTAAATTTATAAATAAATCTTTATTCGCGGAAATGTTTATAAGTTTTATTAAATTCAGTGATATGATTCATTCAATAAAGTGATGGTATTCATTTCAAAAATACACCTGTAATAAGAAAACACAAGATTAAGATTTTTTATATTCTATAATTGTAAAGGTTAATTTAATATTACCGTTTAAATGATTCATTCAATAAAACATTCTTTCAACGCCAGTAATAGTGAATAGTCGCAATAATGAACCTAAAACACAGAGGTAGGAGTCATCCTCGTCGCAGCCCGCTTATTAGTGCACATAAAAGTTTTAATATTACACAAGTTGATTAAAAAGCCCGAGTGAATAATAATTAAAAACCTGTTGACGAAGAACATCACTAATGGATTACTGGTGAAAAATAAACATAAATAAAGCTAACAAAAGAAGCGAATATTCAATATCTAATCTATACGAGTGTGAGTTTACCCCTTGCGTTTAGTTGTCATGAGGTAACGTATATTAGAGAGATTCTGTGTTCGATTTCAAAGTCTGATACTATGATCACTGAATAAACAAAACAATCAATGTAATAGATGCAAAGGTGTATCTGCCATATTTATTTAGTATAGGCAAATGAGCCTACAGGCCGCCCAAAAAGGGCAGCAGCCATCGCATCTCATGTGCACCCATTTTTAGTGGGTGCGTTGCCGGCTTTTGAGGGAGAAGCATCACATAGGCATTCGATACTTTTAACGACAATAACTTCATACCAAGCAATTTCAATTCGCCGTCCTAAAGGCGTTTTTGGTTAGGACTCACCTGAAACACAAGGAGGCAATGTTATCACTTATCAGCTATGTGCTTGTCAAGGTGAGGTGCTCGAGTAATGGAGGTGCGAGAAAATGTATGCGTACCCTCACACGTAATGTGGTTCAGCCAGTTATCTTACAATATTTATTTTTGGAATGAGCAAGGATTTTCTTAAGATTTACTCTTTGATAGAAAGCTTTCTGCTGTCGTTTAAAAACATATATGTAACATTTTTTAATCGTATTTTTTACAAAACACTATTTATTACACGTTGAACGTCCCCAAATAATGTATTCATTTATTAGTTTAAAACATGACACACAAAACACGTTTACGTAAAACGCGGATAAACGCAGCTGTAGTGAATTGCAACATTTATTAAAAGTATAATTTCAGTCCACCCTCGAAACATTTTTCTAATTATTTAACTCACTAATCATTTTTATTACTCCATAGTAAGAACATAGTGTTAGTGTTGTTGTTGGAAACAATAAAATCAGATTCTTTCGACCCGTGTAATATTTTTATCTTCACGATGAGGTAGGATTAGTTTCATCAAATAGACGTGATAGCATAACCAACACAATCCTTCGGTTTTTTCCCTAATCTCGTGCGATTCCACCAGGCACACTGCGACACTCATGCCCCATCACGTTCGACTTTATACATGGTAGGCAATACATTGCGTATTCAATGAAAACGAAACTTACATAAGGATGGGCTTATGAAGCGCCATGTAAAAAAATGTGCGGGCTTGTAGAGTAAAGAAATAAAAAATGTATTAAACTTAACGTGTTTAATAATAGTAAGCAGCAATGTAATCGCTGATTCGACAGATTGTCGCCATGACGGTTCAGATACAACCGCAAAGCCGATCCAAATATCATAGGCGTTTTGCGCGATCCCCTTAACACAATACAGCTCCGCACACCTTATGTTTATTTTCGTTTTATTTATTTTACTGTCTTGGGGTTGGCTTACTGGCATATATTCTCCGCATTTTCTTAGCCTCTAGTATCATGATATCTCGAAATAATTAACAGATCTGCCTAAACAGTATTATTGAGCACTAAAAAATCTTTTCCGTCTCGGGTAAAGAGGCCGAGTGTCTTAGATTGTCAAGACTATTTAATCGCGGGGGAAGGTACCGCTAAGCGTACCTACTACTAAACGGGTAACACGTAAACCTTTTAAATGGTTTCGGAGTGATAAAATAAATCTTGTTTAAATCCCAATTTTAATTATTACCAGCATTGTTTATGGAATTGAGTGCGAATATCCGAAATTCAAATATTTAGCCGAGCTCTTCGCGCCGCAAGTGCGGTGCGACAACGTCGCTCGTATTCATCAACTCTATTGTTTTAATGTCTGCTGAGACAGTTTTACGTTAATGGCTTTATATTTCTCGGGAAATGCGTTTATAGTTGAGCTCTTTCTGCCCGCAACAACTCTTATTAAATCTGGAAATATTATCAAAAACACCTAGTTTATCATAACATTATTGTTATAAGATTTAAAGATTAATGCTACATTACAATAAAAACGTCGCGAGAATTATACCAGGTCGTTCAAACAGAACTATGAAATCAAGTTCAAATGTCCAGGATGCAAAGGTCGTCTATATCTTTTATATATTGCTCCCACAAAAGGCTTGTCATAAAACCATTCCAATCATTCCTTGCCCAAAAACGGCAAAACAGCGAAATTAATTGCCGCCTGGTCTGTATGTGAGGAATACGAAACAAATAAGCTCAACGTTTAGCCGTTATCCAATTTTCCCTGGCGTTGTTTGTGCAGATAACCATTTAGCCTGTTCGTTTAATCAACCGCTTTCATTAATACACCTTGTTTTTCTTTAGAATGAGACACATCTTATAAAGATAGAAAAACTTGCGTTTGTTTGACGCGATTGATAATAAACTATTCTTATTTTGGCAGAACCGAACTTCTGACAATATTTTCAAACGCGTTGACGAAGTTGAACGTTAACGTTAATCATATGCTATTTCAGTTTTTGGTAAATTCTTAACAATCTTATAAATTAAGAATCCTGTGGCGATCATGTACAGTCCATATAAACAGGAATCATTCATTTAAAACTAATTAAATGTCTACAAAAGTATTTTTCTGCGGTTTTCTTACCTGATGGGTAAGTTTATGGGTATAGTATTATTAATTTAGTTAGTCTAAATGAGTCTCTACTTGTCCCGGTTTAACTGGAATTTATGAAATCACATCACAACGACTAAGTTCGTTTATTCTTGACCGTTATTTTTAAAATTATGCACCTCAATATACATATTCCAAGTCCATCAATCAATCAGACTGCTCAGTTGGCTGAGAATGAGATCCCATTGAGACGGTAAGTCGACACAGAGCTGTCAATTACGCGAAAATACCTATTGAAGCCGCAATCCCGGTTCGAACGTTCCCGATCCGCCGCCCGCCCTATATCGCGCAGCCTGCATCTATGCGACACCTTTTCTACATTTCAATTGACCTGCCTCTGTAAAGTTGGTATCTACCTACAATATTTCAATTAATACAGATTAACCGAATCTCAAGTTCATCAATATGTTTCTGCGTTTTCTAAATTTTAATTTATAGTCAACACCGTAAAACGACTGCAACGAACAATCATCA
This sequence comes from Pieris brassicae, assembly GCF_905147105.1. Taxonomy (NCBI): domain Eukaryota; kingdom Metazoa; phylum Arthropoda; class Insecta; order Lepidoptera; family Pieridae; genus Pieris; species Pieris brassicae. Next base: position 21,797,348 of record NC_059670.1, read on the forward strand.
ATGAAATTGTGTCTGACATTGAACATACACACATATGTAAGAACATATTTATAATAATACTAAAGTTTGAAGATATAAAAAGCGAAATACTTTCAGGCTGACTTGCAATATTCACATATTTAAGCCCTATCTGCCGCCCGACAACCTTAACGATTAGACTTCAACTCCGATTCCTAGCAACAAATAAAACTTCAATTTTAATACTCGATGGAGAAATACCTTGAACAGAGACAGCCAAAAAACTTTTCAGATCCTGTGGGGGACGGAGCCGCAGCCGGAAGCTAGTACGTAATACTTTTGAGATTGTATTTAAATGAAGGACCCTCGAGCGTCGGAAAATCCGTTTGAAGAATGAGACAGCGCTATGAAAGTTTAAATGAAAATTGGGTAATTCCCGTGTAACTTGCAAATTGTCTCCTCTATAATACGATGACTTTTAACTTCGTACTAAATCCTTATTCACACGAGTGCCCGAAGTATTCCTATTTAAGTTTGCGCCGTTAATTAACGACTGTCTCGACCTAAATCCACCTTTTGTTCTAGCGCATTTTTACAAAAACAGCTTCAACCACTAATTTATCTTAAATAGGATCAACTTACTCTGAATAAAAAAGTAAATAATGGCAGTGGAATCCTCTAAAGTTTTTGTTTTCGAATTGCATAGTTATTTTTGTATGCATCTGTTTTGCCTTTAATCGATGCTATGCTGCAATCAAAGTAGCAAACACATTTCGAAAGTAGTTAAGCGATATTCGGCAGTCGTAGTACTAAAATGATTACGCGGTGGTCGATGCAAAGTTAGCGGCGAGCGAATATCGGTCAAAACGGAAACACAGTAGCTGAATGTCGTTGTTTGTGGTCAGTTCCGCAATTCCGAACTAATAACAACATTTTTGATGAATCGCCATTTTCTTGCTGACGACATGCGGTTATGTATCAATTAAATTTTGAAGGTTTCCATATAAATATTAGACTAATATATTAAATGTGTTTATTCAAAATATATCCACAGTCATAAGGAATGCCCAACTCAAGAAAACAATTCAAACGATGAACGACGATTCGGGGTGAAATTGCATCACCAAATGAAGTGTAAAGAAATTCAAAAGAGTAAACTTGTTGGAATTTAAAAAGCCCAATTGAAGGCGAGTCTCTCAGGTCATCGCGCGGACATCGTAATACAATAAGAGAATAAGACGGCTCCGCTCGCCAAATTGAATTCGGCGGCACCAGTTGTGCTAACGAACAACATTCCTGTTTGAACTGGCCTCGCTTGCTGACAAAAAGAGCCCGCTTCCTCTCAATTGCCACCACTCCCGCTCTCCGCCCAAACTGGCTATTTTCCACCGGATAACACTTTATAAGGCAGCTGTATTTTTCACCAAAACATATCAAATTGTTAGTAATTTTTATTTACCTGTGATCGTGTGTGAAGTTTACCTTAGAGCTTATATTTTTATTCGAACCATCCTCAACGATAAACTTAAATCTGTTCCTCGCTACGGAGCATAAGGAAATGCTGTTTAACAGGATATTTATCGGCACTAAACCCGCCAATTGAATGCCGGATCGGTTCGGGACGATGTATTTATTGTTCGGTAGCCCCGGCGCCCCGGGGATCGCTCGCCACACTCCGATAATGCGCCTCTCATTATCTAACTTTACTCTTGATACTCATAATGACGCCAACTTTAAGAATTCGTTTTAGAGCACTGCCCAGTGCATTTGTTTGCACAGTGCAAATGTCTCATGTTTCAGTGTAATGATTCACGTATGTCGAAAATCAGACTAATTATAGCTATATATTAAAATCTCAATGATTCCTGAAACCTTTTAAGAAAATATTAAATAAATTGAAACCGGAATGCGCTCAACAAATGCAGCTCTCCCCTCGACGAAACCTCGATCGGACTTCCATCACGTTAAAAACTACTATTTCCTCGGAAACATCGGGAATAAGGCTAACGTCGTGTCTACATTGTTAATAATAAATGAGCGTAAAAGTTTTTACGAAGGTTAAAAGTTGCTTATGTTTTTAAAACTAAGTTAATCACAAAATTCTAAAGTACATTACACCTTTCCATTTGGTGAATAGCATCGTGGCAGCATAGAAGTACCGACACATAAGAATTTATGTGCGTAGATGACGGTACTTCTATTGAAATCGAAATAATTTTATTGAAGGGAAAAAATTATTGTTTTGCTTTGCTTTAAAAAATGAAATACCAAGACATAAGTCTTCCCCATGCCTCGGTGGGGGGTTACGAGATCTAAAACTGAAACTGTAAAATATATTTGATAGTGTGCAGCCGTCCTACAAATGTATGTCAAAGTATTCGTCCCGAGCCAAATTAGGAAAGAAAACTTGGATTGTATTTTAGGAGCACAATGGCTACTTTATAAGATCAAATCGGAGCCGGGAACAACATTGCTGGATGTAGGTAATTGAAACCGTGAATCAATCCTTTCCCGATATCCGCCACACTAAATATTGTCGGCAACGAAACTATATACTTTTATTCATACATTGCTGGTTTATTTTTACTTAAGTATGGACTCGCATTTTCAAAAGGGGCCTGCTAGGTATAGATTATCTAAGAAAACTAATAACCTAAATAGGTTATAGCTATTATATTTGTTATACGATAGTGTGTATAAAATGTTAAGCAGATATATTCAAATAAGTTGTATTGACTAAATACAAATCTTCTTCATAAAGCATCAATGTACAGTAAGTACAGTTTTACCTTCGGCGAAAAGAAGACAAGAATAACAAAGTAGTGTATAGGGAAATAATAGTTTCGTGGAAGTAATACAGCCGGTTAGATTCCTGCTTATGGGCTGCGGGGTGGTCGAGGATGATGTTCACGTGATTTGTTGGTTGTTCCCTTTGCTCTTCTTTTACTCAATTGTATTTAGAGCACACATAAGTACCTTATAAAACGTACTGTATAAAATATTATAATTAAGTCATAATTCAATTTATTAAAGATATAAATAGTCCGGATGCCTTTTGATGGCCGAATACACAAACTACACTAAATTTGCCCTTTTTCGTTTATTGCTGAGATTTCGTAACTAACTTAACAAAAAGACTTTTAAGTACAAATGCTCTATAATTTTTTCCAACATTAGGTAACTTTAGTTTACATATATGAATTTGAAAAGTTAAATATTTCTAACTAAAGAGTTATTCTCTAGCGCAGAATTTTAATTAATAAGGTGTATTGTACACCTTGTATTTCAATTTTATTTTGCGAATTGACTATTTCTAACATCAAGTACTCAATTTCCTATAATCTATTTGCCGTTCCATTAACGGAATCTTGGAATTAAGTAACACGAGGACGGACTGCTGAAAATTAGCTTTTATATAGAACCGTAGTGGGCAAACACAATCAACTCTCTGAATACTACGCCACTACGTAAACACGGATCTCACCGTGGCTGGCTTATCGATCATCGGCGCGTTCATTGCTGCGTAATCATACAATTTTCTGTAAGATTACTTGAAAAAACCAGCAATGTATGGATATCTTATTTATGTACCGCTGGTCTTAAGCGCAGATTACATTCACGCTACAAAGCTTATTACAAAGCGAGGTGAAGGAATGATGTCAGAAAACTGCTAATGTCGTTCCCGTATTTAATAAGACGGGAGTGAAAAATTGATATAAAAAATTGCTGGCTGGTGTGTTTGTTCGCACCACATCTCAAGAAGTGTGTTATTGACGTGAAATTTTCATATTGAGAATGTATTTAGATCAACAGTAAAGCCAATTTTTAACTCATACAAATAATTTAGTGACAGAAATTCTTTGCTTTGTAATATCACCGAATTACTCGTTAACCAATGCTTAAAGCCGCAGCAGAACGAAAGCGAAAGTTAGTTGCCCTAGGAACTCGTGGAATTCAATAATTACCTTCGCCCTGATGACTTTCCAAGATTTGCCAACTTGCTAGGAATAGTTCCTCTTGAGCATTCTTCGCGCAACTCACATCCCAGGGCCACCGAGACATACAAAATCGATTAGAATACTTTAAAAGCTTCGTTGGAGTCCACGTTTTATTAATTTATTTTGTATATTTTTTGCGTTTTCACGATAAAAATAACGATTGTAGTGTGTCTGCTGCATCCTAAATCATTAGCCGCTAAAAAAGTTTTGTATTTTTTTCCATGTTCGGATTAAGTTATGCGTACACTTATTCCGAATATTTGGCATCCCTACTTGACAACTTACGGGATTTTGAACGTCGACTGCACTTAATATTTGGACACTGTTCAAAAGTTCTTCAAAGCGCCACTCTCTTAATACACGACGTTGAAAAATATCACTTTATCCTTTAGTTGGATGTCATTTTACTCTAGATTAGGAATATATTATATCTAGCTCGAAATATCAACATTCTCAATTATTATTATTGTTGCTCGTACATAACAAACACAATGCATCAGATTTACCTGCCAAGAATGTTCTTGTATCTGAGTGATATTTTATAAAAAAACAATTATTTTAAAGTTCGTTACACCCTTTCGCAATTATCGGTTGAGTTTAACTCATCGATTCACGCAAGTACTAATTAAAAATGATAATTATTTCACGCAGCGCAGCCTGGCTCGATAAATAACGGTGCAGTGCGTGTGGGCACAGTTTATCGTTAAAGTCAAAGTCGCGATTGAGCCCCACGACGCCATCACCCTTAAAGGGAAGCTTCATGTCCTTCATCATAATTTATAAGTCTGAAGGAGGTTTCTTTAAGCTCTCATGTTAGAAATAGACAAAGTTTACTGAATACTGATACAGATATAAATATGTAAAGAATATATGATAATTTACTGTACGATAATGAAGGACTCCGATCCGCCGTTTTCAAAACAAAGTATTGAGAACATGAATGTATGAAGTTACTTTTATAATATACTATTATATTCGCAATATTCTTTCTGTCCATTGTGAGAGAGGTCTTTAGAATTCCCTTATTGCTAAAGGTGTGCACGCGATGCTGACACAACATGTGTTGCGTGTCCAATATATTAATGTGTATGTACTTTTTTTGTACATATGTCTGTCTAATCACCTCTTCAGTTTGGTTTAAAACTAATATTATGTTGAAATTTGTAGATTTATACTACGCTTGTATATGAATAATTTCTTAGCTTAAATAGCTCTTTGTTTAACTAGTACTGAGTGTGGTAACCGAATATTGATATACCCTTCGCAAACCTTTACACGAACAGCAGGTTTATGCATGGTTTAAATTTAATTAGAGGCGGTTATCTTAATCGTTCGTGTGACCGGATTCATTTAGTGCTTCAACATCGGTTTCGATGGTGCCCGCGTTTGCATATCTTGATGCTGCAAAGCAATTAATCTTGTATTTAGTCGCATTGAAACTTAACAAAAAACAATGTCGTGAACCTCAACTCACAATAATTAAGATTTTAGTAGTCAGCGATTACATAGTATTGTCTTTGGTTAACATATCTTTTACACATTGAAAGAAAACAATTTTTTATCCGGATTAAAGGTATTTGTATTATTATAAACTTATAATTATTTACATAATTTTAAAATTTTCCGACGTTTCGCGTGCTTGGTCACGGTGACTGAAGACAAAAGGTGTTGAATGTCAAAAGTATCACGGCTGTAGAGAAAGTTGTGTTATCTGTATTTATTTCGCCGGAGTTGGTATCTATTATAATGGTACATAATTTTATTGTATCGTCCTAAGCCATTTGACATATAGTAACACAACCATACTATGTTAACAAATCTGGTGCTAAATTAAGTTTTGACAATAAGGGCGTAGGTGCGTAAGGGTTCGAAATTGCATGAATGTAGATATTCAATATAACTACTAACTTAAACAATAAGACCCCTTTGATTTTATTTTCCTGCACATTACACGATTCCCGAGGAACCAGAACGGCACGATCAATGCAATGTACATTACAACAATAATGACCGAGTTAAACTTTAAAAGAATCTATTACAAGTTGTGATAGCTAAACTTTCCTACAATAAAATCAGCACCTCTCACTTAGCGATAACAAATTGAGGAACAACTCCACTTCCCTCTCGTAGAGCTTATTCTCCTATGAATCAACACAACATACTATATTTTGTTTCAGTTTCTTAAATTCTATGTGTTTTCGAGTTATACTAAGTAAATTAAAGCATCATCTCGCATCAAATAAGAAAAGCTGCGCGTCAAAGTTGTATATTTTTCACAAAGTATTATTCTCATACGTTCTCGGAAATTATTGTAGTGAATATATTTTCTCGTTGAGAACTTGTTTAATATGACTTAACTTTTCCTACAATATATTTTCCTTCATAACTAACTGCTGCGTACACAATATTCTTATATGTTTTATTTCGATGTATTATTTTAACGAAGCTTACTAGTTATTTTAGTATTATTGTCCAATTGTTTTAAAAAAAAACTGCGCCCATCTGTCACAATCATGTGTATGTGCACCTGAAGCACGAGTGTAACCCATGTGTGTAGTTAGCGTTATAATTTAAACGTATTATGAAAGCTAAGGAGCCAGGCAACGTGCAAGAGTGGAACAGGTTCGTAGCTCGGAACAATAAAGCTCGGAACAATGTTGCACTCTGCAGAGCAGGGCTATTGTTTGTCCTTAAACTTGAATGATTCAACAGTTCTTTGATATATGTGAAAATTGTATACATTTTCAGCATTCATTTGCTTGTTCCCGATCTGTTTTCTTAGTACATTACCATACCTCACAACTATATGTAATTGAACAGATTGATTATAATGATTGAATGAGAGTACCAATTGTATAGGCAACTTACTTGCTCTGCCCTTATAATACAATAAGTTAACCCAGTTTCGGTGTTATCGGGGCTTAATCGCTGATAGATCAGCGTCCGGTCATATCACTCATCTTTCCACTCAGCCTCTTGGCCTCTTCTGCCTCTATTACAATCGCTTTATGCAATCTCATATTAAAATATTACTAATAGTAGTTATATATTTAAGTAATAAAAGGCGGCAAAGAATATTATGAAATAGACAAACCATACCATTAGCGCTAAAATATAATTTATGACTGAACATAGTCACATATTTCACAGCGAAATTGCTCAATTTTTGAACGATGACCGCAACTGCTCCACGGGATTTATGCTAAAACTCGTGCAGGTATGAGTGGTGAACGGAGAGCTGTTAGCCGACGGCTCTTTGTCATTTAACTTAATATACTTTAATTTTTAATACAGTTAACCAGAAGTTCGTAGTACATCACACGTGTGACGAAACAGTATTCGTTAATTAACCCAAGAAAGCTAGCAAGGCGCGTGGCGTGGCGAGGCGTGGAGTCCGTGCCCTGGCTCGGCTCCAAGCGCGATGACGAGACAACTCTTATCTCTGCGGCTTCGTATCTGTGCCACGGCTGACTTCGCGACGGTTTAAAAATGCAATTTACTTTAAAAACTTGTTAAAACTGAAGAGACACTCCATCTACGTCACTAGGCCAAAGGTCACATTTACATTGTTTTGTAAGAAAAGCTCGGATTAAGGCTTGAGAATTTTTCATGTCGACGACTTCTACTGTATTTTTCATAGAGCCGTAGGATATATAGAGAAACTTAAAGATTAATAATTGTATTTCATCTTCAAAACGAACCAAAACTAAAGCCAAGTATTGTCTTTTCCTCAGGCTGTGTACTGTTTGTCCATTAACGGTTAAGATGGCGCGTCTTAATCTCAAATTGAGTACTTTTGAAACACAAGCGAATTTTGTACTGTTTAATAATTACCCGTTGTTGGCTGCGTCGGTAATAATGGACTCTTACAATTGTTCGTCTTGAGCTAAATAGAGCCTTCTAAATTAGTATATTTCGCGTTGAATATTGCGCTCTTCCTTGTTTCTACAAGTGCTTTGATAGCAATGTCGCTAGGGCTGACACTGAGAAAGCTTTCAATATTTTCATATATTGACATAGCTCGAATAGCTTAGCTTTGAATTTGTATGAATTCAATAAATGTTAAATCAATGACTAAGATATAGAAATATTCGATGTTTTCAAGGAGGACGCAGGACGGTGTAAATTTTTTATAACTTAATGGCGACAGCCCTAAATGAATGATGCTTATTATATTTGTTCGTCGCTTTCAAATTACTTAGCGTACAATGTTTTGCTAAAACTACTATCGCCAAGCTACAAGCGAAAATTCGCTTTAATTCTTTGTTTGAGAGCTGTATTGTGGTTATGAAAGTGAATGTTCTTGACGTCAATAGCCAATGGAGACTTTGGAACTTGTGAAAAATGTAAAACTCTTTACACTTAACTCGTTCACATTTTAGCAACGAGGCAGGTAATCAATAAACATAGATCCTATGTAAGCTTACTTAAATTCACACGTTAATCTGTTGTATTAATAAAAAAGGGCCGATTTATAGTAACACATTTCAATTACTTTATCTCCTTTGATGACTGTGCCCGTAACGCTTAAACCATTAAACATTCTCCTGAATAAATTTACTTTCAATACATTAATTTGAAAACTGTCTCATTAAATTTGTGATAATTTAACGTCTCTAACTATAGATATATTAAGTTAGAGTTGCTAATAAAAGGACTATTATTTATAAGTAGCGTTATCACTACCGTCCCTTGTCACGTGTCACGCGCTAACCGAAAATAGAACCCGCGTCACGCGAGATTAATTGCGTCGACTTTTCTACTTTCCTCATTAAATTCTATTTGTTTCACAAGGCATTTTAAACTATCTGGTGTGTGGGTACGTTTGTCTCTCCTTACTTACAGTGTGATTTATATAAAAGTGGGCTTTTATTTTGGAGCACGAATAAGAAACAGTGAAGACAAAAACTATAATTCCATCGTTCGAACCGTCGGCCGCAGTCGGGTAAGCTACATTTGCTTTCTCCTACTTGTGGCTGATTAACGACCCGATAAAGCGGTTAGCACTGAAACGCTTACGGTTTTTAGTTGCCGTATTCTCTCTAACAAGTGTTTTTCGCCTCATTTACTCTCGCCAATACAGGACAAAAGAGTATCAACCTAGTAGTCAGTCAGATCATCTTGGACCATTAAGAGTCCAATTACAAATTAATTTTGGTTACTTTTAACCAAAATTCTGTCTGTTTAACGATTAGTACATAAAATACGAAATAAATGGCCTTGTCTCAAAACGAAAATCTCGCAATTAATAAATGCGGACTTTTTCCGATTCGTAAAAAATAGTTAGTGGTAACAAATGTTATAACTTTTATTTAAAAAAAAAAACAGTAATTATTTCAAAGAGATGTACTTTCTTTTGTCCTAAACCTCTGACAATGGTTAAGGACAAAAGAAGAATATTCCGAATGTCAGTTTTCTACCTACAACTAGCCAATATATAAAAATAACAATTAGCCGTATATAATTTGCAAGAAAGTTGAATTAGTCCATTTCGATCGGGGCAGAAGGCAGTAGTTATAAACTGTTTTCCATTAACCTGAACAAATCGAGGGCCCTCACGTGCGACCCTCGCCCACTACCGGATCTAATCCATTTATAAATATTTATACGCAATACACACCGATAAACAATAATTAAATCTCTCGACGAAATCCTGTCAGTTATGTTTATTTTCAGACTTTAATTAAAACTCTCTTGAAGTCTATGAAGACACTAACTGGAAATATTAAATCAATTAATTCTAAATATTATTACAATGTTTTTGGTGATTCCCTTCAAAATTAATTTCTCTTAAGAAAACTAATAACTAGTGTTGAATTTAAATCCAAAAGGATTATAATTAAACACATTATACTCTAGCCGTACGCCACCGTGCCAGCCGGTACAAAGGCTTATCCATACAATGTGTGAACCTTATCACAATACGATAGAGTCGGTAACCGTGAAGCAGGTTAGTGTACGTAGATCTTGGTTTTTAATTAACTGTAGACTTGATCACGTATCGGCAACTTGTGAGCTGATTTCCATGTGTTAGTTCGATTGTAGCTAAGAGGACGCGCACACGGATGGCCTGCATTTGTCTACGTAATATTTGTTACAATCTAGAACCAAACCTATGCGGAGCAACACTCTATGCAATATTATATTGAAATGTAACATTATTAATAAGACATAATTTATTAAAAAATAATAATTATTAACAATTTATTCCGAAATATAATTTTGCAAAATCTCTGCTATAAATCGATTTTTTTTAAATAAATTATGTTATTTAAGTAGAGTGTTATTTCATTGTATGTAATAAATATAATATTGTGCAGTCATAACTCTTGCATATGAAGACATGTGGGTATGTTGATTAGCGCGAACCGATGGTAACTCCACTGTCGCGACAGCGGATGTCGCGTTTAACATTGTGTAAAACAAAAAACTTGGCGATTAAAAAGAGTGGCAGAGAGTTAATTGCCAGTTCTTCTCTTCCCTTTTACGCCCTGGATTTGAGAACTGGCAGTAAATTTCAATTTCAAGCATTTATTATGTATTTATTTTTTGACGTTTATAAGTGCACATTGTGTTACCTATATGAATAAATGATTATAACTTTCACTTCGCCCGTAAGGCTTATCTTGCGACTATAATCTAAATCTAAAATGACACAATAGTTGCTTTACGTTATTACGAAAATTTATATTGCAACGAACGAATCTGACACGTCCTTAGGATGAAAAGGGAGATAACTTTCGCAGTACCTACTTATTTATTAAATGCTTAGTCTTTCCATTTTCGGTACATCGCAAATTACAATTCCACATTACTTGTACACGTGACAGAAGATGCCAAACTTGTACTGCGGTAATCAAATCAGAGTCGTCCCACTGCGGCCCCTAACCAGCTGACACGCTCAAAGTTCTAAAGAGAAATACGTCAATATCTTAGTGGAATTATTTATACAATTTGGTTTACTGAAAACTGATACTCGTTTGAAACGAGGGAAGCATATTTGATCGAATACTAAGAAAGTAATTAAACATAATTGTAATAACTCTCGCAGAATACACGCATAAAGAACATAAGCGAAGCTACTTATATGAACTTATTTTCGCCTGCAACTTTCTTAACATAAGCAAAGAATAATATAAAAAATAAACATCTTAATACAAACCAGATGAGCCTGGCAAAGCTCACAATACACTTGCTGTTTACGTAAACAAACGGACGAATGTTTGAATATTTTACATCTACTCATTTTTTTCCATAGACTTGGGTACAATTAGAGAGTCAGGGATATTTAAAAAAACTGCACTATGAAGCACCACGTGCCAGTCGGTCCAGCACTTGATTTAGCCAATGTGCGAATTTCGGATACCTTGTGATTATGAAATTTCGAACTATACAAAATCAGACGATTTTTATTTAATTATGATATAATTATAGAATCAAAGGCTAGATATTACACATTCAAGCCTCGGGTAGACGTAATCAGAATGCCTTATTAGCAATTACAATATTTCCGATTTTCGAAAAACCGGCTCGTCTCGGCGTCTCGAGGGGAACAGACCGGATCATCAGATCGACCTCCGTCTTATGTTAAGTATCTTTGAGAAAGACAGGATTTTGTGAATGGATTATATTCGGAAAACAAGTCCAATATACAATAATGTCTGCCTGTTATTACTATACAAATTTTAAGCTATAAATTATATTCATACATACATATAAAAAACGTTTTTTCTTCTAGAGACGTGTTGTAGTTAAATGTATCGCTGCTGGGTTCCATAACACGAGGACGTACAATCAAGAAAAAAGCTGGCAATCAGCAGCGATGGGCACTAACAAAGGATTTGCATTCGTTACAGCTCGTTTCAAGCAAATAACACTCACCTTACATACGTAGATGATATCGCCGTAACGAGACAAGACTTACCTGTAACAAAAAAATAAATTTCATAAAATAAAACCACAATTTTCTCCAAAAAGCTCTTCCTTTTTATTTTCTTGTAAATCATATTTTCTTACGTATACATTACAGCTAGAGCATGCTCGTTCAGACGTGTATTATAATAGAAGTATAATAGACATTTAAGAAAACACCTAATGCAGATGAATTAATTTTGATAAATTAAAACTATACTTTTTGTACTTTTTGAGATGAAACAATAAATGGTGTGTAGTTAACTATCAAATTGAATGAAACAATTATAAAACAGTTCCGCAACTGTGTCAAATGAACATAATCACAAAAGTTGAAGCACATTGAAGTTTTGAAGTGCAGTTTTCATAGTTTTATGCTTACAAGCGTATTATGGGAACATGACGCCCCGGCCCTGGCGAGCTTCCAAAAAACGCTAAATTAATTCTCCACTAAACTTAAGAACACGTGTTGTAGGCTGCTCAGTTGCATAGTGAGGTACAGATTGGTGTTAGGAGTTGGAATTAATTAAGTAAACCAAAAACTGAATTGTGACAGAAATTGTGCATGTGTGACAGTTAAGCGATAGTGTGCTTATTCATTCACAGCAGTGTAGGTGACAGTAGAGATGCCACGAGCGAATTTTGTTTAACTTTAAGCTTTTGACGTGATACCCTAAATTAACTAAATTCTCTTATTTTTAAAAGGGAACTATTTCGGTCGTTGGGTGAGTTAAGCGACACGGGCACCTGTCTAATCAATTGTGTCCGGAGCTAACTCAGATGTTTTGTCTATTCAAATAATCGTTTAGAACATTGTTCTGTGTCAGAACATAAATTGTATCGGAAATAGTACTAAATTGAAATGAAAAACATTTATATTTTAAATTGAAACGTTCTAAAAGCGGTGAACGATAAAATATCAGTATTATTTTAGTGGTAAGTTTTCGAAATTAATTGAAAATAATTACATGGAATAAAATATACAATAACCATTCTTTGCTCAGTAATAGCTTTTATCATACAAATACATATATCCGAACTCTAGGTGGCAATTTCATATAACCTTCAACTTTAGAAAACTCTCACATGTCTCACTTATATCTTTAGCAACTCAAGAAACGTTCAGTAAATAAACCTCTACGGAGAATGAGCCCAACTAACACATGGTGTACGAGGAGGCAAGAGCCATGATAATATAGTTTTCGTCAAAATACCAGCCGTCAGTCGGCCCTCAAAGGACACTTTCCCTACGATATTAAAAAGGGTATCGCGTTACACAGAGCCAGGAATACGCCGACACACAAATAGATGTTCATTTATCATATTTCGTACTCAATAATAATCAACAATATTAAATTTGTCACTGATCAACTGTCAAATTTGAAATTCTCGTATTTAGTTGTTGTCTAAGCCATTACAAGTACCTCGTTACCGCTCGTTGCACCTGTTGTACTCTTATAAAAAAATTAGAAAATTTGCAATGTATTAAAGCTAACTGTTATTTAGGCTAATACTAATAATGTAAATAAATTGGCTTCGGTTTAGCATAAAAGCCTGCTCCAATAATTTACATGAATTTGAGTCGTCGGCACATATGTAGGCCACGTCGCCGAGACGCTAGGGCAATATACTCCCGACTGATTTGTACATACCTTTCATCATTCGATTGAATTTTTAATATTAAATGAATATATATATCGGTTCACGCTTACAATATAAATTGCTTGCATAACAAAATATTGTCGAGGTCATAGTAATTTGGTCACGTTTATATAAAGAGGAATTATAAAATTATGATCTATTGAGAAAAAACTGTGTGAAACTACTGTCTTGACGAACGAAAAATGTTTTAAACCTAAAGATTTGTACACTGAATTATATTTTCGGTATTCATTCTTCGGTAATCTGTATTAAGTGATATAATCCCAAAAAACTTTTAATCCAAATGAGAAAAAGCTTTGAAGGTGAAGGTGGGTGTATCTCAGGTTTGACATTGAGCTCAAATTTTTCTGTACGTACTTCGATATGAGAATACAAAACTTTTTATGTTTTTAGAAGTAAGTAATGTTATTTATTAACCATCCATGTTATAAATCGACCAAACTACGATATTTTTATATAAAGAAGGCAGAACATTAATATAAATTATTTTGGGCCAGGATGGGGCACGGGGGCTAATGGACAAAGGGTAAATAATGGGAGCATTAATTAAGGAATTGTGTGATATTTCCAGATAAATTGAAAGAAAACTTCCCTAGACCAGTAATAGATGGCCCGACAACGTATTGATGCTCTCGTCTCACTCTTTTTCGTTTGTCCTTGAAGCCATGACAATGGCCTAAAGGAAAATATTTTAATATTCAGAAGAACTACATCTCTTACGCGTTATACTAGGCTATATCCATATATTTGAAAGTTTTAATACCTTGACGGTGTACCAGTGCGATATAAAACCCGAGACCACTTTGCGAAAGCTAGGGTTATAAAACCTTAATCTCAGCACACACCTACAGGTCATATAGGAGCAGTAAGGACACAATCCACTGTCCGCACAGATATTTTATTTCTATTGTGCAGTGTTTTTGACTTTATCTTGACTAACAGACGCCGCAGAGAACTTGTTTTTAAATGTCATCTAAAAGTTAGACAATTACTGTCGCTATATCTCTTTATAGACATACTTTATTTTTGTAAAATTATACGAGACTAACAAAGGTGTAACAATTTGGTTCACCTTAAATCGTGTAAATGACCGTATCTAAAATAGCTTGAACTCCATATCGCATTAGTGACGCTGGATGATGTACTCTTGTATCGCAAAGGGTGGCTAATACTCAGTTAGCAGTTAGACGGGTTTGATGCGTCTCTTTGCCGGTGTCATGTTCTTTCAGATCCACTAGCCATACGGCTAAATATGCCTCTCTATTCCGGGTTTCAACATTATTTTTACTCTTGCTGGTTCCAACTCTTTTCCATAGCATTTTTTACATTTTTGTGAGAAGAAAAGTTTATATATCTTCGTCGTGTTCGTCGCTTCTTGACAGTACTCACAAATATAATATAGATTAGAGCGTTTAATCAAATAATGAAGGAATAACGAAACGAGAGCACTAAGTGCTGGGAGCATGTCTCGCGAATATATCAAAGCTAACGGGGTCATTAGCTCGCGCCGGCTGCTACCATATACGGCCCGTAACAGATTACCACGGAATACGGGAATTTCATCATACTAATGTGATAAGACCGCCTCTGTACCCTTACTCTAGCGTGTGCCCTTACTCTGGGACATTTCTGAATCATTAGTAAGGGACCACCTCTAGCGCGATGTTCCTTAAATTCATCTTTCATGTGTTAATTCAAGGCTTGCATTACTTGCAAAAATCCGTTGATTTTTGAAGCAACATTAATTAAAATAAGTCGTAATTAATATCAATTAACGACTCGTCAGCCATTAACCGACTCCGCAAATCATAAAGCGGTAATCGAACGAGGTGATTAATGCCGCCCTGGAGATGTTTATTTAAATAAACCCGTTAAACCATCACCGACCACTTAGTTGAATTATTTTATACAAGACTAGAAGTAATGATCGTATAATATTTAATAGAATTAATTTTAAATTATCATTATACCTACTCATTTATAAAGGTTTTTTTTATAAACCTTTTGTATTTTCCTCATTAAGGTAACATGCAAATGGTAAGCTTGAATCAAATATTGGCCATAACTACCACTAATGTCGGAAAAGTTTCAATTAAAAAAGGTAAGTAGTTACTCTGGATTCAGTTGGGAAATTAAATCGCACAATGAAAACTTTTAGTGGCTCGTTTATGTGTGTGTGTTATTACTTATTTAAGTTATTACTTACGTCCTGCCCTGTGCCGCCGCTCTCTGGAACCTTTTTCACTATTTATCAATCGTATATAGCGTAACATTAATAGCCGAAACTCTTTTCTTTCAAACAATGAATTACACCATTCCGAATTCATACACATCGGAATTGTAATTACTTTGAACCCACGCGAATCAATCCGGACCCTATCATTAGGTCGAAACACAACGTATCAAATTAACTATAATTGCTCAATTTGAACCTTTAATTCAATCATTTTTTAATTGGTTAAACATAAAATGGTAAACATTGACTACAGCATTTTAGTAGTGTGTAAAGTTGTATTGTTGACCCAATGAAACATATATATAAGACAACAGACTGCCGTGGCAGACTTCAGATTTCAAATTATATTAATTAATAAAAAAGGGTAATTTTCTCATTGTAGCGAAGATAGTAAAAGTCATATCTTTCAATAATTACGGTTCTAAGCTTCAAAACAGCATTCGATGTCCATTACTTACTTGGCATATCTCTTATATAACGATTAAAGATAACTGTCGTCTCGACTTCGGTGAAAATGTCCTTGTGGCAAGCTGTTAAATTCTATTTTATTGGGCTTACATTACAGTGAGACGGAGGCTATTGGGTTTTGAGTCCTTTATTTTGACTTTGTGTTGTTAAAATAATATTTTAGTGGTTGGGTTTGTCGGTTTGGTCGCTGCCTACACATCATTTTGTGTTTATATTTATATGGCAAGGTTAATGTCAAGTGAAAGGCTTACACAGTGAATATACGCAATAATTCTTGTAAAACATAAAAAATAATAGCTTTGAGTATGTCAATATGTCAGCGGAATTTAAAGCGGCGCGGTCGCGGGTTAATTATTGTGTCATCGAACGCTGACAGATCACTAGGATCCTCAATTTTCCTCATCCAATTTATAAAATTTAAGTCGCGATATGAAAAAAAATATTCTTTTTTCTCAATCATGTTTTCTGAAATCTTACGAGCACCACTAAAGCTTGGCTGAATTACACTATTATTAACTCTATAAATAGACGTTCTTCGTCTAGAGCAAATGTAACGAGCAGTTCCTGCAATTATTGCTGCAATAGTTAGAACAAAACCAGACTCCTTAGCTCTGATACATTGTGAGAGTTAATTACAATATGGGATTATGTTGTGCAATCCAACACAATTCAACAAGATTCACGCTAAGTAAATCTAATCGAGTCAAAGTCAACGCTGAAGGAGAGTTCTATAACACGAGGTAATTCTTTGCGGATTAAAAGTAAAGACGATCGTTCGTCTTATGTATATTGTATACGTATACCAGAAAATAAAGTATAAGGAAACAGTGCAGGATTGTCGTATTCAGAAACACAGAAAAAGTAACGGTTAAATATAATCCCGGAAGTCAGAGATCGTGAAAGCACTTGAATATTACAGTCCGTCTGTTGGAAGCAAATATTTTTGCAAGAGACTGACCATGAGCCGACACTCATTTCCTATATAAAAAGTCAAAAACTCTGTCCAGAATGCAAAAGCATCAATTTTCATCTCGCTCAGGAAAGAACGCGGCGCCGAACAAGACTTATCGAACGTTCGACATTACAAATAAAAACGTTCGTTTGTGAGCCTCTGGTCCTGTTGCCACAGCATAATACCACAGCTAGAATAGGTATTTTCTGTTACTGAGGTACCAAAAAAACATTTTTAAATTTGGATCCTAATCAATTCTATGTAATTGACTTAGCGTAGATCTCTCTACTCTAAGCCACATTCACGTAGTCAGGCAAATAATCGAAAAATACAATGAATTTGGAAAAACATAATATTTTGCA
The DNA here is from genome assembly GCF_905147105.1 of Pieris brassicae. Classification (NCBI taxonomy): domain Eukaryota; kingdom Metazoa; phylum Arthropoda; class Insecta; order Lepidoptera; family Pieridae; genus Pieris; species Pieris brassicae. The sequence continues at coordinate 21,814,895 of NC_059670.1, forward strand.
TTAATACATTTGATTGTTTAGGACGCGAAACCCGAGTTAATGCCACCTAAGCATATGTTTTGTATACAAAAGGGTTGTGAATAAAGGCTTTTTAATATTTTTAAACGTAAGGTTCTTTTAAACACTACAAGTACGACGAAATTATCTAATATTAAAATACGAATAGGTAGCTGTTTCGTTGAGCTGTGACAATTCAGGTCACAGTTGTGACCCAGAGCTTGACGTCAGATACAGCCTTCAAAAAAAGGCTCCGTTTCTTTGTATCGCTGTGAAGAGGACTTTTACTATTCACTGCAGGGTATTTGTGCTTAATGCTCTATCGAGGTTCTTACTTAGGTTAATAAAAACAAGTATGAAACAATTTTCTTGTAAAGTTGTAATGAATATAGAGTTAAATATATGGAATACCGTGTTTTAATATTGTAATGTAAATAAACATATCAAATCTTGAACTGAACATAAATTAAAATTCCTTTAAAAATTTAAATCTACCCGCAATATGCTCTAAAAGGTAACGATATTTTCATTTAATTCCCTGACAATACAAGGCTGGTATTGGTACTTGGTATTTTGTATTGTCAAGGAATTAAATGTCTTAAACGATAATTAATTTATAAAAACAACAGCGTTTGAAGATGCTATTAGTCTTATTTCCGGAAGTCGATACCAATCTATTATTGTATTTCATATTCTTTGTTGAATTGCTAATAATCTGGTCGAAATATTTGGTGGACATTCGAAAATACTTCAAACATAGCTTGAGAATAATGTATTCTCAATAAGAGACACTTTAATTTTTCAGCATCAGAGTGTCAGTTGCAGCCCCGCCATTTTGTTTTATTCGGATTCGGCATTGGATCTGACGTTTCTTAGTAAATCAAACAATTAAGTTTATGTTACATTGCTTTTGCGTAAAATGAGTGTGGGTCTCGACTTTATTTCTCTTTTTGAAGATCATAAATACAGACTGAAACAAATATACATGTAATTATTTGCGGTTCACGACTTTAAATATAATGCTAAGTTAAGAGGATAAAGACAAGTGACTGGCAACAGTGGGGACTGAAGCAATAAATCTGATCTGTGAGGTGAAAATTACGTGGGGCTTGACGCATACCGCCTGGCAACCCTCCAGCTACTTCCTTCTTTTCATTGATCATTTTAAACCTAAATTTCAGAATCATCCAAAATATGTTGTTCCAGAAAAATATCTGAATAGAATTTTTTTATTCGGTACTGTATAACATATGTTTTCCAGCATTGATACAACAACGATTTTATTTATTTCTCTGAGCCAGTGCGCAGACCAATCTCTTTTAGGACACTTTATCAAGACATATTCAAGTTATGCTGCTAAGTATTAACTTAGGTGGGTTTACGAGCGTGAGGCTTTATTGCGCGATAAACTAGCGACTATCTTTAATACACTCGCCGTTAACTGCGCATGATAACGATATTTTATTGAAACCCTTTTACGGAAGAAAGGCTTGAAATATTATTCATTCTTTAGCTAAGAGATTTATTATTTACTTAGCTTTTTGAGGATTAAAAGAAGCTTACGTCATACTATCCATTAGGATAATAATAATATCTGGTAATTTGAAATGATGGTGAGGTGATATATCTTTGACATTTCCTATGTTTCAAAATGAAGTTCTAACGAATGTTATTTGTTCGCTCAGCCGCCGAAACATATCCGCAAGTAATAACAATTTAGTGTCACGTGCGGTTGGTGTGTTGTTATGTATAGCCGTCAATACATCAGGAACGATCAAAGCGACCGATGCGACATTATGAGGGTCGTTGGGGACATCCGGCGTTTCCTATATTTTCATGAGCCTTATTATACTAGTATACAAACGAATATTATCTATATAATTAAATAAAACTTTTACTAGAATAAGTTTTATACTTAATGTTAAGATTTTATTTTTGTTAAGAAATAATTAGTATATGGATACATAGAACTGTTAACTTAATTCTGTCGAGACTTGACTGGTTACGAGAATGCAAATAAATAACCAGTAGGTACCTACTTTTATGAAATTGTTTATTATCTAATTATAAATTGAAATCACTCGTGCGCTTACGAGAGCTTAATTTGCAAACAGGTAATCGAATGAAGGCATTAACCCCGCGGCACAAAGGTAGGCCCATTCAATTCTCTATGTATCTGACAAGCCCAAAAGGACAAATGTTTCACGATAATACAGTATTGAGAATTACAAAGTATATTTCGTAACTAATAAATCGATTTAATCCAATTTCAGTGAAACTCAAAGCTATGTAACATAATTGAAATTACGCTCGCTATACGAAAATTAGTTTTGATTCACCATTGATAGCATTAACATATTATAATCTCGTGTGTGTATGAGTAGGGAATTTAATTTTAAATTTTTATCAAAAATACCTTTTTAAATTGGTCAAAAGCGACCTATTCACCGGATGGCGCAATAGTTAACATTTTTATTATACATATTTTATATTGGATTGACAAAGACAACAAATTAATAAATTTGAAATAACGCAAAAGTATTCCAATATTAAATAATGAGTTTCGTTTAATATCTTTGTGAAAAAATAAGGTTCTTTACTTTCCGTGAAATACTTTGAAGTAAAAATAATCAGAGATAGGAGCATTTGATAGAAGCAACGTTTAAAGGTATTCAAATGGGTTTCCCCTCAATTTCGCTTTGAGCTGAATATTTGGGACTCTTTGTATTTTTCAAATATAAATCGGCGCCATTAAACGGGTTGCCAGTTCCGTGCTTTTATTTTTAATATACTCCAATATTGTATGCTGCAAATTGGGCTTTCAAACATTATTCTCCGCTCCTCGTGCTTATCTTCTGCGATATAAGTTTTATTAATTAAGTTATCGCGTTCGAGTGAGTATTTCCAATGTTAGTGTAGTATTTACGGAACGTGTTGTGTGAACGATAATATAATTAATATAATTAAACTGGATATTATGAAATGAGTACTAAAAGGGCATAGTGGTGTTCGAGCCGCGCCAACGTACGGTCGGCCCTCGCAGGGCAAAGCTTACTTAAAAAACTAATTTGAATTCTTACACTGAATAACGCCTTACAGATAGGATGTCAACATTTGAAAAAAAAATGTCTATGTAATGTGTATTATAGAAGTTATTAATGGATTAAATTAAATCTAAATCAAAACACGTTTATACGAATAAACTGTTTATATGCGTCTTAGCGCATGCCAATGAATGTCACAAACGTTTTTAAAATTCGCGAAAGAGCAGGACTAGGCAATCCGTTCGCAAAACTACCAGGAGGTAGGTACCTTTTTCTGAGAAGAACGGGCAAAGTTTTACCCTATCTGTACATTACAATTATTCAAAGGAAAATGTCATAAACCACAACGTCATTAAAGTGACATTAGTAAAAAAAGTAAAACATAATTTTCACCATTACACACATATTCACAAAACTTCAGATAACAATATAACTAGAACTATTGCCACGCGTTTTTGTCTTCTAGGTAGGCATTAACCGTGTAGTAACCTTTACACATGATATGTTTTTTAATGAGTTTTGAATATGTTTTAAGGCAGTTTCAATATTTAACTAGGAATCATGTTATAGCAGCGTATACTTAGGCCCATAAAATAAGTATTTATTTTCTTCAACCTGTAAGATGACTGGAAAAGTTTTCCCTTATTTCTTGTATTCCTATTGTGAATGTCACTGTTCTTTAAAACAAAACTAATATTACTACGCTCAAAAACGAAATAGTTGTTTGGGAAGATACCATCAAAATATCAATTTCCTTAAATAAATTTCAACCAATAAATTGAACTAATAGCACGTTTTTGTAAGATAAAAATCGATTGTATATCTGCTGCTTTGCCCCATAAAAGATTTCAATACGACATAACGCTGCAATGGCGCAGAACTGAGCTTGACGGCAAGTTTAGCGATATGCTGATTCCATTGAATTGATTTAATAAATCCATTAATTCATTATTTAATAATACGTTTCGGTATTATACGAAACAAGTTGTTCTTTTTATTATTATTTTTGGTTTCTTTATACTTACATCGCGAGACGTCTCTGTAAGCAATGGAGTCCATCATGCAGAAAATTGAAATGTAATTATAGTAGAATGTTATGTAAAACAATAGAGGCTCGACGGCCATCTTGTCTTCGCCAATTTCACGCTTGAAAACACTGCGAATTAAATACGCCCCAGATCACGGCGTGTTGCTGATCCTATACGAGAATATATTATCTTTTAAACAAAAGCCTTTTCTCAGATAGTCAACATATACAGTCTCTAGGTAGCCGCCCGCACTTCGTTTGACGGAGCAAGCAAGAAGAGTCGCGTAAGTTCAGTTTTTGCACATTTGTGTAAAGATTCACATATACTGAGGTCGGGTTTCCATAACGATTCCTTTTCTAAAACAAATTAGGTACAAATGGAATCTGTATTAGGAACGGAGAGGGCCTGTGGCTAATTAATTACGTTAACAAGGGTTAGAGCTATCAAATAATATCTCGGGGAATTTCCCAAAAAGGCATTCGATATTAGATTGGCCTCGATTAGCTCCTCCAATCAGGATCAATCGCATTTCTCGGGCCGCCTCACTTTCGTTTCGCGTTGATTGATCGTTACGTCCTGCCGCGGACAAATTATTGCCGTTACACTAAATAATAAATGTGTTAAGTGGGCACCAGAAGCTTACATTTGTCCACATTCGCTACTTGACTACGGCCCCTAAATTCCTTCTGGAAATAAGGTCCTACTTTTAATTTCTATTCGGCATGTCTGTATGGAGTTCTTGATCACGCTCCGCGATTCGACTGGCGTTTAAATATCTTACATTAAATTAGATGAACACAAAACATGATTTTGTAATTGAGGTCGTTTATATACTCATTATATACGGACGATGTCTTGCCATGCGTTATACTCGTGTAATACTTGTGGGGACAGGTAGGACATGAATGCGTGTATATACGATTTAAAACTTTTTAATTATTTTCCACCTTGATACGTGTTTGCGTGTTGATCCCACAGCATGTAAGTGCGTGCTCCTATGCGATAGAGGCCTTGCCGATAGAGGTGAAACGTTTGGTATTCTTATTTTGTTTTTTTGACATGATATGGTTGTAGCTCCTTATAAACATTTTGTAAAAAAAACATTATTGGTGAAAATAACTTACTGCGTGCGTTTCTCGTCCCTTATACGCCCTTGATTGGACAAAAAAAAGACAGACGTACGTAAGAGTACATTATGTTACCTATATGAATCAATTTTAATTCCAAGTAGCTCTTTGAAAAGCTTTCTTACCACACAACTTTGTATGTTTGGAACACATTATTGAAAATTGTTCCATCGTAAAGGTGCAATTGCTTTCCACTACACGTCTACTAATACACTTATGACAGTGGCTTTACTGCGTTGAACAAGGCCAAAATGAACCAATATAGGTTTATATGAACTGAACTGTAATATGACGTACATTGAATATTTTATTAAACGCCTTTTTCTTTAAAGAAGAAATGTATTTACTGCATTTACATGAGACGTACAGGATTAATAAGATTTTACTTAAAAGTTAAAGAGGACGTATAATGTTATGTTTCAGACAAATTTTAATCTAGGATAAAGGCTATGGCATATTTAAACAAACATCGTTTGAAGCCGTCTGATAAGAACCTTATCGTCCTGTCAGGCACAGAGTTTAGCATGACGTCACGCTCCTCGGATGGCTCTGATAATAATTTGAGCGAAGGAAACAATCAGCGGGGGTCGTAGAGACCAAAACGTGGATACTGCCTGATGAGAGGGAGGGTTAGCGCGCTGTCACACACAAATATAGCGTTGGAGATGACCGGCTCGACTATAATCCACCTCTATTAAAGGAACTAAAATATGATAGTATACTATATCAGGAAGACTATAGAGTGAACGATGTGAGTAGTTAATCGTGAAAATTCCACCACGCATCATATCAATATAAACACTTTTAACAAGACTATTAAAGTTTCCATTCCTTAACTTACGTTCATATAATAATGTAGAGCATTTGTGCATGGGCTCTCTCACTACAAGTACACTATCGCCTCGCTTACGTCCGTGTGATTATAACCTTTACTGGCAGACGACAAGTACGAAATTCGTTTAAATGAAGTCAATTCAAATAAAGCAGCTATTATTTCTCGGAACTTGAGATTAAGATTAAGCTATATGACAGATTCGAGGCTGAATAATATTCAAATGTATTTCTACAATATTACGATTCATCACACAGATTGTACTAATCAAGCATTGCTTATTACGTCGAGATTAAATAATAATATCATGACGTAACTTTGTGAGGCTTAAATACCAATTATTTACTAAGGATTTAATCTAAACATATATAGATTGCAATGAACAAACTCGTAAACTATGCATTATATAAATGAACTTCTTACATTAATTAAAAAAATGTTTTATTACAAACATACATACAGAAAATCAAAACAGGATACATACGGCTAGTACCTATGCGGCCTGCCGTATTAAAAAAGAGATATTAAATAAATAAAAAAACTTGTAGCCTCTCAAAAATATTGTCCAATACAATATCGATATGAAAGGAAAAACATCTGAATGTTTTTTAGCGGCGTTGTAACGAGTTAGGCAACCAGCTCGCTTTTGTTTTTGACACATTGTTATTTCTGTACAAAAAATATGTACGCACATGCTCAGGTTTTTATACATTTTACGCTGGTTTAGAAGCGAGTATAAATTGTGAACGGAAAATCCTACGCTAAGTTGTCTGGCACTCCCGATAACTTTAAAAAAAAAAGTATTTTGTTTTCATTATATTCGATAAAAATTAATATTTAATGTGTCATGTCGTCGAGTAAATGTGGCCAAAGAATAAATATCGTACTGAGAGCAAACGTGCTTCAGGTGAAGCGAAAGATAAATCAAATACGATGAAAAATTATGAAAAGCGTCAAGAGTGTGCCGACAGATTTCCAAGAGGTTCTGAAGTACGTAAGTAAGATGAACGTACCGTCCGCAAATTATTTTACTATTTAAATAGTAAATCAACATCTGATATTCATATATGTATACGTACTTTAATTAATAACAAAAGGGATACATATATTATAATTTATTATGAAAATACGTCAACCACTCGATTCGCCATTTTTGACAAAGTTCAAGTACACCACATAGTTTTGGTACATTTCACCTAAGAATTATTTACCACCACAACTGCTTCGTCATTAATAACCAACTCGTGTTTTATAATGATCTGCTAACCGTACGGCACTCGTGCGCCCATTCATCTGAGTGAAATTCCGTCATTTGTCAACCGATGAGCTCGGAACATACACTGTAAATCGAAGTATCATCCCTTTATAAGATGCACAAGCTCCTTCCCAGGCTTTACCTTTTAAGACTTGCTCCAGCACCACAACAATTTGTGACTCACATATATTTCTAGTATGCTATTTTAAAAAAGGAAAGGTACCTGCTGCTTGTCAAGGTTATAATTTTTAAAAAGGTCACGAGTGTCATAAATGATTAGACACGACCCCCGACACACTGACACTCTTGCTTATTCGCTCTGACACTGTACCAACACACGCTTGACCTCACACAACTTATTGCTTCATCGTTTCAAACTTTTTTTAAAATACGTCCTATTATATTTGAAGTATTCTTATTATTATTACTGATCTGTGGTAAAGTTTAATTTAAGACTACGACACTGCACTTTATGTTGCAACAGAAAGTAATATTTTCTTGATATTTTTCATAATCTCGGAACAAGTAAAGTTATTCTGTGAAACAAACGGGGCAGCAAGAAGTCATCGTCACGTAATATCCGACACTCGCCAATAATGCGGCTAGTTGCCAACTTCTTAATGAAAAATGTTTCAACAAATGTCTGAACTTATGTCCCTCGGTAACTTCACGCAACACCGGGCCGCGGTTTAAACTTTGATGAATCTGTTTTCGTTGGTCTTTCCAATTTATAGGTTCACAGGTGTTTGATTTAGCATTGCATCATAATAGACGAGGGTGTATTGCAGCAGCTCGCTTGAGTTGTACGATCACTTTCAGTTAGATGTTCGATAAATTTGTCAACATTAAACTTTTCATTTCTAAAGTACGTTAAGGTTAATAAACAGTTAATAACAAAAAAATCCAGCATAGGTCACAAATCAAATAAATTGCCTATGACAACAACAATACGAAGAGCTGTCACAATCGATCAAAGTGACGCGGGCGCACAAAAGAACCAAATTAGTCGCCGATAGTTGTTACAGCTGAATGTGTTCACGTTATCATAACGCAATCACTAATACAATCAAAAACATAATACTACGGCATTTCACGTCACGTATTATGTAATTATCAAACATTTTTTCAATCTAAAAAGCTCTCTCATAGTTTGCAAGTAGACGAGACAAGCGAACACCTCAAATACCTAAACTTAGCGCTCGAAAGCTGTACGAGTTCATAGGTATCAAGTGTGTGTAATGTATAAACTATTTAAACGCGAGGAAGTTCCAAAGCGGTTTAGTCAAATAATTAACTTTTGAATCGATCGATGTTGCAATCGAACATACAAAATACATTGAGCAATTCAAAATAATAATTTAGCAAGGGTTCAGAGGTCCCGCAGCTCTGCGGCCTTTCGCCGATGTCTACGGCCGATTCCACACACTATTTATAACATCATAAGGTTTTAATTCTTATACTTAAGTCGTAACCGGCCACAACTTTATTGCTGTAGGATGATGGAAATACGGCCTTATTAAATCGAGGATAAAATGCAAATTTGCGCGATAGCTGCGAACACGCATCACAACCGACATCTTAAGGTCTCAGTCTCTGCGAACAGAATTGTATGTGGGGTTATGCAATATTTAATGGTTAACATTAACAACCACTCCTAGCTAGGATGAGATTATCTACACTAACGGTCTCCGCACATACAAGACAATAAATTCGACACATGTACACTTTTTGTGGCTCTTGAGAACGATGTCTCGAATACTATTACAGCGGAATCTCATAACTCGAACGTCGTTAAATCGAAAACTCAGATTCTACCCTCATTTAGTTAAAAAAATTATTAAATAAAAAACATCTAATGACATACAACTTAACCAATTTCTTATTGTCACTGGAAGGAACTAGCGTTTAAGACACAGGCTAGGCCTAGTTTAAACGCTAGTGGTCATAGAAGTATATTATATATAAGCTTAACCAAAATGAATATTGTATCTCAACGTTTCGTTGCCGTATGTTTACAACCTTGTAAATGTAAGTACAAAATGTAATGTTTTTTGAGTTAAATAAAGTAATTTTTATTTATTTTATTCAGTAAGTCGAAAAAAATTGCCATTCTCTTACGTTGAACCTCTAAATATGCAGTATCTCGAATTACTTAGCCTCGAACAAAATGTTATATCCCTACAAAGTATTGATAGTAGTAAAATATAATGAACTCTTGCTAAATAAAACAATAAAAACCAACATGAATGTTCCGGTTCGGGGCTTCTTGTACACGTGCAATGAACCAATACATTAATACTAAAACTTTTTAGGTAATATTGTTGTGAACGTTACGTTTATAAAAAAAATCTGGAATTAGTTTAAATAAAAAGGTAACGGATTAATGTGTAATTAGTTGTATACTACAAAACTTAAATTGAATTAGTATTGTCTTTTGTTAACATAGCTTTTACACATTAAGAAAACACTTTTTAAACGGATTGAAGCTATGTATTATTATTAAAAACTTATAATCATTTACATAATCTTACCGACGTTTCACGTGCTTTACAGCGTGCGTGGTCACCGCGACCACGCACGTGGTTAATAATACATAGCTTCAATCCGTTTAAAAAGTGTTTTCTTAAATTGAATTGTTATTCAAATTCAACCCTTCAAATTAAAATAAAACAATTCAAAAGTCGAAAACTCGTTAACTCGATTTTTTTGCATTTCCCTTGACATTCGAGTTATAGAGATTATACTATAAAACAGGCAAAAGCTTCGCACGTGTATTGATAAAACGAATATTGAAAATAATTAAATTTAATATTAAGGACTTTCGAAAGAGTTTACCGTCAAATTCGCAAAATTAAGACATTTAAAATACTGAAATCGACTTTTGTTATACTTCTCTAAACAATTTCATATTGATTTTTTAATAATAGTTTAGGGCGATATTGGTTAGATCAGAAAATTATTATAAATCATTATTATAACAAAAATTTTCTGCGTAATACGTGGCACTACATTTGATCGTTATCAATAATATATAAATGCTAAGCGAGGAGCGGACCGATAACATCTTAAGTAACTCTAGCGAACCTATTCACGAATTTACATCTTCTGTGCTAATGCCACAGTCTATTCACCGAAAGTGTATAAATTAATATTACTAATTGTAAAAAGTATAAAAATAAGTTGAATTAAGCCGAAAGTTTCGCGGTATAGATCGGTCTAAGAAAGGTGTACGAGAGTATCCTTTACAACTACATGGCAGTAGGTGCACTGTGGCGATCTGCCATTGGGAAACGTGTATCATCGAAGTTCGTAATCGAATTAATGATCGAGACGCCCAACGCCTTTGTTTGAGTCGATTATGAAACGAATTAAAAGCCATTGATATTCGCAAACGCAATACATTAATTGAATCGAGTGATTAAATGATTTTTATCTCTTGAAAGTCTGTGGGTGGAAAGGAAGCATTGTGATTTTGTACCTACTCTTGGCTAACTGACGCGAAAAAAATTTTTATGTGAAAAACAAACTTATTGGTCTTTGTTGTACTAAAAAATGACGACATATACAATGCGTGTAGGTATAATATTCCTAATAAATTTTTCGACGTAGACGTCGATACAGATTACGTGTAACCCGTTACGAATTTGTTTCAGTTTCTGTAGTTTCAGATGCCTCAGGATTGAAAATATATTTTGAGAGTTTAAAGTTCCGGTTAAAATAATCTTGTTTCCTGTTTGTGTGGTCCGTATTCCGGGCTCGCAGTTCGCTCGGACGTGCTAAATTAACCGCAAAAACACGACATTTTCAACAATTTTCACAAAAAACACAAATAATATTCTATATCCTTTTACTTTAGGATTAATGCCTGAATAATCAATAAATACGTAGCTAGTATTTTTATTAAAAAAATACACTCTACATTGTGAATATTATAATGGACAAAAAACATCGAACAAACGATTATTTAAGCCTTATAAGAGAGCTCCTTCGACAGAAATGTCAAGATTTGTGGAATGAAATCTCTTAGATTTTGCACCACAATGTGCCTTCGCAAAAGGCCATCATAGTGAAATATTTTGACCAAACGGTTTCATTCGGTAGAAGACACAGGTGAATTCGCGGCCAGAACGGATTTTAATTTCGAAGAAGCGCTTTAAAATGTTTTAATGAACTTATTCAATGGCGATTATCAAACGAACATACATACTTGAAATGCGATACATAAATTTGTATGAATACTTACATTTTGTGTATTATTAGTCGACTTTCTTGACAGAGTAGTATGTAGTACCTAAATGCTTTCATGTGACCATTGTTCATACGTTGTTTTGTTGCTGCAAAAATTGTCAACTGGTAGCGCGGACTTTAATTATTCAACTCTACTATATCGTAGTATAGTATAGTATTATGTAAGAGGTTATTTCCATTTAAAATTAAATAATTTTGAAGAGTGTGTGTCATGTACAACTTGGTATTTTCTTTCTTTTTTAAACTGAACGTATTTCTAGAGAAATGTCCTTTCGAGTCTGTGGTAACCAATACCCAATCCATCATAATATAAACACAAACAGAAGCAGACTAGGTGAAAGAGTAGTCGTAAGTATCGAATGAACAAAAAAGTGCTCAACAAGTATTTGAGTATTTGCTTTGCATACTTGATACTCCGAGTTTAAACACTAGATGACTATTTATCAGCACCACAATAACTCAGTGGGAACACACAGAAGCTCGAACAGTCACTTTATTAATGACCAATTGAAAAACAAAACATCTCTTAAGCGAAGACAAACGATGTCTCGAGTTTGACCTGTAAGTCCTGCCTCATGTCAGGGCTGTCTATCTACTAACTATGTAACTAATTCGTTAATTTAACTAGAAACTCAATAAAGTAAAACAGATCAGCGAAATACCTGAGAATTAACATAGAAAGGATACGTCACTAGGAAAGCCAGGAAACACCTGAACATCTCACAGATTTACACACGCTCTAATAATACGACACGAGTTAGTTGGTAGCCCTGCTAAAGAGTTCAGTCACAAAGCGGGAATGCGCTCGCGCCGATCAAACGCACGTCGACACTTTATTTATGTTTCGCGCACAGATTTAGACGTTCAGACGTAAATACATCGCATATTCAAATCTTTATATTTCTTGATATGATTCAATATGTTTTACAAAGAAGAATTAATACAGACAGAGTTCCTTTATTAAACAATGCTAAACATATGACATTTCTGTCTTCCAGTTCGCACTTTTAAGATATCGATCTAAATAGCGCTGTGGCATGACTGTAGTCGAAATAAGCAGTGATGTGTCACCGTTAATAGAGCCATTTGTGGCCTTTTATGTTGTCTAGCGGTCTTGTCTGAATATTTATCGTTGTTTAAACTAACTGTGAATGATTTTATTACATCTTACACTTTCTTATAAATACGCCAGGTATTCACGTAACCAACAGCGACCTACATTTGAACTGTTTAAATACATAAACTATAAACTCAATTGTATATAGAACTCTCGTTCGGTGTTCAGTAAGGCCTTTAGAATAAACAAAAAATCATTATTTCAGTAGCACGACACCCTTTAACGACGCGAGTCAGTTTAAAAAAAATGTTGCAGGAAGAACCAACCCAGCAGGTACCCCACGTGACAAAATATTGTGCAAGAGCCAAACATTCATAGGTTTAGGATACGGCTAGCTGTTAACACTTGAATCGCTACATCTGTTACCCTGTCCCCTCCACCCTGAGGTCTGAAGCACCCTCAAGTCTGTGAGGAGTTCAATTCGGCAGTCACTCGACCGAGGGAGCACTCGAGAGCCACTCCAGTAGTACATTATGTTGTTTCTGATTGTATTGTGTGAGCAACTAGATTTGATACTGCATTCGTTACTTATAATCCAAAGTTTAAAAATAACATAAATAAATGGCGTTACAATCTTTTTAAGTCTGAGCCTCAGATTTCTGTATTTGTCTCGTGATCATTCGTCAATCTAATAGCCTCCTGTGCCTGACCAATTAAGTCAAATTTTTGGGTCTAAGGCAAGTTGGTTTCCTCACGATGTTTTTCTTCACCGTTCGAGCATATGTTAAATGTGTAGAAACAAACATAGAAAGAAAGTCCATTGGGGCACAGTCGGGGATCGAACTTACGAGCTCAGGGATGATAGTCGCACGTTGAAACCACATTGGCCAACATTGTTTGTAATAATCCTAAGTTTATCTGGAAAATTATTGTATAATTCTGTATATTATGTGTGTATTGAGAAGGCAGATATTGCTGATGACGAGGACTTACTAATAAAATTCCTATATTTACATATATCTAGCTGAGCTTACCAGGAAACAGAAAAAATGGCTCAATAATCTAGAAAATAATTAGAAATAGTAATATGTTTTGTGAAAATTTTAAAAACTTATGTTGACTGGACGATTTCTTGAAGTTAAAATTTAATATTATTCACAGAGCGTACCTATGTTCACGTGTTATTCTGTTACTAGAACTGAACCTCAATGAATTTAGCAATAAGCTCAAATATGTTATAAATGTTATACGTGAATGTGGTGTAAGGTGAGTGGGTCAAATCACTCCAGATTTAACTCATAAAGTGCTGTCGATCACCGATACTTGCCAACCTTGTCCTTTCTACCGGGTTAGGAGTGCACCGGGAACGTGATACCGACTTATTAGTAGATAAAGATTAATTATTTTTATCACAGATCACTATCTATGTAGCTGTCCATACATGAAAAATTTAAAGACATTTCAGGTGTTCCTTTTTGTGCCGTATTAGGTAAGACTAAAATAATTCACTTGTGCTCAGTGTGCCCAGACCTCAAGCCACAAACGATCTCTAAACGGGTTCTCCGGGATCGCAACTCCACAAACTCACGTTTTTACGTCGCAATCTCCGATTAGACCTACATTTGCGGCCATTGACGGTAAACTTTGTTTTTCATTGCCCACTTTACTATCGCAAACTTTCAATCGATATGTTTTCTTCCCTTGTATTGAAAAAGGAAAAGCGAGAACCGAACGAATGAATCTACCAATCAAAAGGATAATGCGGAGGTTGTTTACTACAAACAAACGTTTATTATATTTCGAAGTATGGAGAAAATAAGGTTAGGCGAAGGCCGAGCCGGCCCTAAGTATCCGCCGCACGTGAAAAGGATCGACGAAAAAAGTAAAACGCGATTCATTCCGGTGATAAATGGTTATTTAACAGTAACAGTGAGAACTTCGAGGGAAAAAAACACGAAACTTTGCTCGTAAATTAGCATAAGACAGCCTTTGTTAAAGTTCGCAGACGTTTCAATCTACGCATGTAAATTTAATACTCGACCGACACAAAACAGCTAAACGAATTAATTATCTTTTATTTACAAAAATGATAGTTCCTTTGCCATACAACAGCCATAGTCAACTATTGTAAAGCATCAAATCGATAGTAGGCTTTTGAAAAGGTATCTTTTTATCCGCTAATTCGGCGGGAGGGGTCAAGAGCGAATCTGGAAGATAAATGTGCTGAGGGCCGATCCAATTACCGATTACAGGAGTTATGGCTCCGATACTTCTACACATAATTACCCTACTCTTGTAGTACATTAATTTCGCATTATGAAGACGAAGCGCTTGCATATCCTATCTCAATTATTTAGTACCTAAAAACATTAAACGCTTGCCTATCTCTCAAACCTTAATACGAGGAGCAAACTTTAGTACATGGTATATCCAAATTAATGGCAGGCATATAACGACGAAGGACGTCTGACAGAACCCTAAACAGCGTAAAATTTTATCTGCACTCACATTATTATGCAAAACCTCATTCTCACCTGAACAACACGTTAATATTTAAAATGTAAATAAAAAATAAATTTCTACTTTTCTCCTTTCGCACTCTGCACGTCGCTTTACCACATTATTTTAATTCTCCCGGCTTTCCTCGTGGGGTTTAAGCTTTTCAAATTTTATTTCAGCGGCAATTTACATTAATAGGTTAAAAGAATCTTTTAAATCCTTAGTGTACGGAGTAAAACTTACAACTCAACTTCAGATATCCCTATTGCTTGTTAGATGCAGTTCTTAATTAATTTAGAGGAGTTTTGATTATATGATTACCATACTATCAAATTTAAAAATAGCCGTTTATGTTAAACGATACGGTTGACCTTTGACTAGCCCTCATCTCATACAAACCCTACATAAAAAAAACCTTTAAGATAATTTATAATACTTATTCTTATAATAGCTGGCTATAGTCGGCCCTCGGCACAACAAAACCCATGCAGAGGGAAAGCGTACAAAAGAGATTTGTTTAGAAGTTGTTAGGCAAATAAGCCCCGGAACAAATTAACTAAATCGGAATTGGAAAACATAAATTATAAACGGAGAAGTCTCGTTATGAAAACTTGCAAATGAAATTATATCATAATTCAGTTTCAGCCAACTTGACAACTTTTGATCAAAACATCGCACTCGAGGGCCATTTTCGACATAAATACATATTTACTAAAAAAAAGGAATGTGTTTTCAAAAGATGTTTAAGTACAGGCTGATCAATTTCAGCTTTTGATTGAATAAAACACCGTATTTCTGACAAACTGTTTAATAAACCCAACAATTTCACTAGAGCTGTTTTTAAAGCTGAAACGGAAAGTGACGAGAAACAAAAGTGCAAATCATTAGATGAATTTATGAATATAAAAATTGGTTCAGAAAAGCTCGAGTCACGCGACGCTCGTTTGTTCGAGTGAGAGTAATGAGATAGGAACCGACTTGCGCAACTATCTTTTCAGCCCTTTTCCCCAAACACTCTTTCACTACCCTTAATAAATTGTTATTTCACCTAATATTCACTGCATCCTACTTGGCATCACTTGTTTGAATGCCGTACTTGCAATTGCATGTGACAGGTAATAATTTTCATTAATATTATTAGAGTTTGAAGACTAACGAGATAGGAAGATTTCAAAGAGATTTCCTCTCTCTCAGAGAGGCATCATGCGTTGTTGTTGCTTCTTTTTAAATTCGATTAAAACTTGACCCGTTCGAAGTCCGGTCACTCGGAAAATTGGGACCGTCACGGTAAGAATGATCTTTTATTTAACCTTTTCTTATCGCACGGATCTTATAAATTTAAAGAAAAATACAAATTCTATCTAGGGACACTCAACCTAAGAAAACTACAAACAATTATAAGATGTTACCAGTTTAATAACTTTTCACGTCTTGGAACGCAACTCGTCAATCGGTTGTCAAGAGTGTAAATGTTTTCG
This sequence comes from Pieris brassicae, assembly GCF_905147105.1. Lineage (NCBI taxonomy): Eukaryota > Metazoa > Arthropoda > Insecta > Lepidoptera > Pieridae > Pieris > Pieris brassicae. Next base: position 21,831,460 of record NC_059670.1, read on the forward strand.
CAATGTTTTTCTGGAATCGAATTTCGTCACGTCATGCGTCACGCGTCTCTCGACTCGACACCGAGACGTAATCGAATATCTGACGAGATCTGTCGGCTGTCGCTCCGTAAATACTTCACTCAGTGCTCACCGGCACCCGCTGAGCGTGACACCGTGACACGAACCAAGAAGATGTAACTTGCTGCTTACTTGATACACGTTTAAGGCGGCGGAAAAATATGTTTCAACTAAAATGTATAGTTATAAACACCACACGAAATCGTTAAAAGGTTTCAATATGTAAGAGCGAAATTACAACATTTTAATATTATAAAAATATAATTAAACTAAATTATACGTAACTGAAAATGACCGATTGGCATTTTCTTTTTGTAAACATGATCTATAAGCATTTGAGCCTTTGTTTTTAATTTCACGTAATTCTCAAACAAAACTAATATCAATATCGTAGAAATAATATGTAATAATAAAGTAGAGACAAAGATGGCATTTTCAATTAACCGCTATCCTGTCAATAAAAGTGTTAGATTGGTCGGCAGAGGACACGGAGGGCTCGATGGACAATCTGAGCTCACGGTCGCTCCATCATCGAAGAATGCTCGTAAAATATATTGAATGACCTTATAAAACACGCTTCTCAAACTGTACTTAAACTCTTTGAAGAAAAAAAGAGGAACTATGTTGTGAAATAAGACGGTTATTATTAGCAGTAAAATCGATTGTATCCACTAGTATAGATACTGTGGCTCCATCTCCAGGGCACAACTGCAGACTCCTACCGAGGCATAAAAGTCCTCACATGACTAAAGATAATTGTAATTAATGTAGGGCCAAAACGTGTGGTATCTGAATTTTAAGCCTGCGCCGGCAGAGTTTCCGCGAGCCATTAATACACATTAATTTATGTGATTAAGGTGAGTTATGAGCTCATAATGAACTTTTACAACGAGTTAGACAAAAGCCAGGTGTTTTTATCGAACAGCAAAATACTTAATTTAGTAGGTATTTCGGGCTTATCACTCGATCCAGTCGAGTTAATTATAAAATCGTGCGCTTTTCAGGCGGTATTTGTAGTTAATTACGGGCGGAAGCGGTTTTATTGCTCCTCAGCGGATAGACGTGCCAATAAAACACGCTGCCTCATGTAGCAGCGTTAACTGCCATTCAAAAAGTACTCTTTTTATCAAGCGAGGTATTTTATAAAAATGCTGACAGCTTTGCAGCAAGCCACAGATTGAGGAAGGCTGGATGTGAACATCGAGAGACGCCGTGATTGTCCGGAACGGGCCGTCCCAGTCTATTGTACACGTCAGGGTTGACGACACACTTAGCTGTTTTACATTTCGATTATTACAAACACCGATCTAAGGATATTTTAATGAACACACATTAAGTTTTAGAAATATTTTTAAGTAAGTTGTTTCTTTATACGACATATTGTATAGTGTGACATCCCTAAAGCTACTTATATTCATAGTCAACAGGCAGAGTGATGCAATGGTTAAATGATTTGACGACACTTAACGTCACTCGACGGTCATCAATTTATGGTAACACATATTAAATATATATTTTAATGTAACACTGGGCTTGCACGTCATATTAAACAATCGCAATGCCTCCGATTTGTGAGCTCAACCGAGACGAGTTAAAACATTCAATTATGGGGACAAATAAATAATGAGCGCATTAGAAAGTAATGATATTCTAATGAACTATCATTATTCTTCGAGACCGGCAATTAATATGAGAAGGTAGTTTACTGCACCATAGTTTACTCAACGCTCATAGTAACGAAACTTGTGAAAACTTACTTCATAATAGCTGTTTTTCTTTTGTTTACTAGGACGTGTTTGAAAAAAAATTAAGAATCATATTTCGGTCTTTCCCTAAATCACTCCGTTATTGCCTTAGTCGTTCAGACCACACGAACTTCGTAAGTTTACCAATGTAAATGACGTACACTGTGGCCGTTCTTTATGAGCAGTATTAGTGGATGAAAGAGATTAGTTTTGTTAATAACGATCGTTTATTTTTAATTACACATTCTCGTGTTTTACATAAACCTCACGAGATAACTGATAAAATGGCGGTCTTCATTTTCATTCCGGGCCAGCTATAACACGACTTAATAACCAAAAAAACACTGCGCAATCGGTCAACAAATGAGAGAATTTTAAAATCCAATCAAATCCACAATTGTTCGCTATTTTTCATTAAAAAATCCGCTCCGAGTTTCGCGTATGAAAAATTATTTGAATACGACGACAATACAGAAAATATAGCGCGAATGTAAATGCGACATTCGCCTCCCAATCAATTATTCACGTATTCAACAAAAAGTTCCAGAATAAATCCACCAAATTGCGGGCCCGATAATGGCCGGACACCGGCACATGACGACAATTAGCTGAAGCTCCATAAATACCGCCCACTCCACTTGAACATCTTTTATTTCAGGCCTTTTTGTTTAACTGGATTCGGCTATCTAGCATTTGAGTGATTATAGTTTTGAGCTTTGAGCACGGCTAAGTATTATTTCTATTGAAAGTTCAGAAAATAGTTTCGAAATAAGTTATAGAGCCATAAATCAGAGGCGACCGGTCGGGAGGATAATACGTGTCTTTCCTAAGTAATACCTTGATACATTTTCGGGATAAGACTTACGACACTGCCCTAGCTCCGATGCCGAAGCTACTAAAAGAAAGGTTTTTTCATAGAACACGGCATAGTGATGCCGCCGTTCATGGACAGAGGGCTCGTATATTTTTAATCTACACTACATAACTTTGACTAATACGATCTTCATGCAGAGCCAAGCAAATCAAATCGGCAATATTGTAATTGAATACGTTACTGCATTTTTAAATTGGATCTATTTCTTTAAGGAATTTATAAGATTATTCATTCTTTGCAGAATATTTATTCATAAACATGATATTATTTCTCATCCAAATGAATTCATGACATCATTTCATTTCAATGAATATATCACAAGATATCATAGTTTTAGAATAACATCGCCCCCAAGTAATTGTCATACACACGATGTGCAATAATTCTAAATGGGCGCAGGCGCAATCGCTGGGAACGCTTAGTGGGCAATGTTATAATTAACAAGTTTTTTTAATGAATAGCTGGTAGAAGGTAATTTCGAATAGTCAACATGTGTCCGCGCCCTTGGTGTGAGTGTTCTTTTGTAGTTGTGTGTGTAATGGAATTTAATTTAGAGGACTACAATGGGAGTGCTCGGAGCGGATTTCTTATATTGAGAAAAATACGCGGAGACTGCGGCTCGGCCGGACGCTCTACACAACGCTATTTCCTAGACGAAGGCGGGTACAACACGAGATCTTATAACGTTAACTCAATAATCTATAAACACCGAATTCATTAGTGCTTGTTTGGTTGATTATAATCTTAATATTGCACTACTCGAGACTATTTTTTTTTAATATGTGGATATTAATATATAAACACTTTGTGTTCTCTTGCAAATTAAAAAAATCATAACCCTATAATGAAAGTTCAATCATAAAAAAACATGGAAGTTTCATTATCTCCTTGAATCAATGTTTATTCATAAAAATAAACATAGGTGAGCTACGAACAAGATTAGGTTTACTCGGAAGGCTGTGTTCGTCGTGTTGGTGGACGTTGGTCTCGTGGGCGTGGGCGGGAATCGTTATCAAAGTACTGAATGAAGCTGAATTCAAATGAATGGTTCTCCTCTAGAAGATGTTTAACTATTTAAGATCGTACGCTCCATTTAAATTGATTTTGTGGATTTTGTAAATGGGAATGGAGGGCTCTTTATTGCAACAGATTTAATATCAAACATTTAGTATAATATAAATACTTACAGATTTATAAAAGCAACCAATATAAGTAAGAAGATGAGTGAGAGACAGGATGGATATAATAGGATGACGTTTAAGAAAGCCGGAAACAGTTATAAGCGAAATTCCAGCAATAAAACCAACAAAGTATTACTAAATCACTAGAATCCGGCAAAGTTTCGACATTTGCATGTTCGCCTAACTTCGGACATTAGCCGCAGCATTATACATGGTGTTGTGCAATAATCGATACCGGCAATGCCGAAACTGTCTCGCTCCCGGGATATGAGCAGATTATTGTTCGTTCTCACAAGACTTGTCTCATTGCGGATGCTGAACCATACTGCGAAATGTATCCTCACGTTACATTTGCATATTTATTTTATCTATCGACCAATATAAAAAAATAATCACGTGCCAATACGGCAGACTATACATAATTGTGAATTAAAGTCTCTCGACAATTTCTCGCATTAGCCGACAATGCTTGGCAACTGAACACCCCCTAAATATTTCTATTCATACGGTTGTACGTATACAGGGGTCTGTAATAGTGTGTGCAGAATACAATCCCGTGACAGTAGCGTCCATCTCCCGTCTGCCGTCCGGGAGAAATATTCAAAACTGTTATATATTGCATTTATTAAACATATATATATTTCTAACACACAATTATACAGTGTTTACAATATTATGAACCTACATAGTATTAATGATAATCTTAATTTTATAAATAGAAAAAAACTAGTATATTATTTATTTCTCATGTTGGTAGGCGCCCTGACAGCTTTAGCAGTTTATTGCCGTGTAGATTTTAACTTTTTTCTGCTCCGTACTGTTAGAAGTAGGTCTGGGGCCGCGGTAGCGCTGTGAGGGTGTGTATTTAATATCGTGCTATTGATTTATTGCGCGCGGAACCTATATTGTTGTAATATTGTGCCGCTCCCAACCATTTTTCAAAATATTCAGCATAAAATTCGACAGCCCTCAACGCAAAATGTTTTGTAGAAAAGCTCGCATTCATTTTGGTGAAGACGAATGTGTTGAAACTAGATTAGGATCGAATGTTATATTTATAAAAGACTACCGGCTCGCTCCACCCGGGAGTAGAACCGGTGATCCGAAAAAGTTAATAAATCTATAGATTCAGTGATTTTTTATCGCATTAATTGACGTCTGCAAAAATTATTTCACAGGACAAAACGGCGCAACATTCAACGAAGGGAAAAATATAAAGCATTTTCTTAGCAGATGAGACAGTCGTTGAGTTGTAAACATTTCGGTTCGGAGTGTACGGCGTACTACAAAATTTTAATGAGACTGCTTCATAAAACCGCGGAATTATCTCGGTTTCAGAATTATAATAAGCACTCCTTCAAGATATTTTCTACTCCTTCAGTTTGTTCAGATGGCTCTAAAAAAAGGGCTAAGGATCGTTTCCGTTCGGTATATTATATGCCTTTTAGGCGCGTGTGTATGTGTATACGGGTAAGAGACTGCACTGAAGACTGCAGTTTTCAATAGATGGTCCTGGCCATGCCATTTGAACCTAAAGCGCTGAAAGTAATACTCGTCTTGTTCATTCACGTATCGTTTGGATTTAAATATCACATACGTTATATCGATTTTCAATAAAACAAATGCTCTAAACGAATGATTCCATTAGTCGAGCAGGTCCGGCCATAAACATCCACACGAGCTTGAAGCTTTAGCGATAACAATATTACAATTAATTGCTGTGGTCTCTGCTTGCAGCCGACTTTGTTTGCATTTAGATAATAAAATTCTCAGTTTCGACAATAAGCTGCAATTTCTGCAATTTCGTTCGCGTGGAATTGTTAAACAAATTGAACAATTATTTCAATTAATTATTCTGCCGCGTTCAGTATGAATACAGTCAGTCTATAATCATTTATTTATATAGATGACACAATGTACACTTATGCACGTTAAAAGATAGAAATACACATTAAATGCTTCTAATTTTACATTTACTGCCAGCTCTCAAATCAAGGGCGTAGAACGGAAGAGAAGAACTGGCAATAAACTCTCCGCCACTCTTTTTAATCGCCAAGGTTTTTTTTGGATTACACAACGTTTGTAAGGACCTGCAAGTTCCACATGACATTAGGTAATAAATAATAACAAAATAAATTAGAAACAAAGATTCTCTATCAGCAGGAGGCCAGGTGAAATAGGAGTAAGTGTTTAAGTAATATAGGTTAAATGATTATCATTGTTAGAGACACAACAAAACTTAATTTCTACCAGATAGTAATAGTTCTTGGAGAATTGAATACATATTTACGTAAAACAAATTGGAAACAAAAAGAAAAATAAAATGACATAGATGTCTTCTGTAAAAGACAGAGCCCCGGGCGGCACTAATTTATTCAGGGCCCGATTAAAAGATAATTGAATACGCGTCGCGACCTTTTGTGTACTTCATTTATGTTCTTATTGCTTTCAATTATTTATTTAAATAGACCCTCGAGCTTATCCACTTACGCTGTCTCCCGACGGGAAACATGCGTTTGCGTTTTGGGTGTAAGCTGAAGGATATTATTTAAAAGTAATAAGTAAGTAGCATTTTATGCACACGTTTAATAATGATTGGAATAATTTCGAACAATCCGGGAGAGTAATTACGCAAACTCATTATTAAAACGCCACAAACATTTTACAAACATCACAATCTATTTGTGGTTAAGTGGGTTAACGGCCAAGGCGACCTCCACCTCTTTAGGAATAACATTAATCTCAATGCGTCTCAATGCCTCCAGATCGTCTTCTGCTTCATTATCTTCCACAAAAAAAATATTTAAAATTACTTTTGAAGCAACCTGAGATACGAGATTACCTAACGTAATGTTCACATATAAACGAACATTACTTTGTATCGAGGTCCTGTTAAAGATCCTAGCCTATCCTCAACACCCGAGGAGCTGGTAATACTCGTAAAGCATCTCCGCCGTAACTTAATGAAGCAACCCGCATTAAATGAATGTAACTTTAAATAACCCGAAAGAGTCGAGAGTTTAATCCTTAATTAAACAACTGAACTTGAGCCTGATTTATTTACTTTTTAATTACAATCAGCAGACTCTGGAGTTTTTTTTTTTAAAGAAGCGAAATACTACATTAAGAATAATCTCTGATTAAAGGAAAACATTGTTTGACAAAGGATTTTTAATATTAATTAATTTAATTGCGATTACGACGCTCTACAAAGGCAAGAAAAATTAATATTTTCATAAAAGATTTCTTTTCTTTAATGAAGTATTTTAGTTCAATTCCTGAATAGGCTTTGATTAAATTGCTTATCACAAATGTGTATTACGGAATCTTAAAGAATATAATACGCGAGTTCACTGTACAGGAGACGCGCACTGTGTAACATTAAGTAAATGTTTATTCTCGTAAACTGTTTACAAGTCATTCTCTCGTCGAAACCCGCCCGACAGACACGGAGTAAGCTAAATATTTCCCACCTTTTACGCCAGCTACGCTACATCTCATTCATCTGCAATCATACTTTTATTGTCAATTATGGCAGTGTGCTGAATGCTTCGTGCGCCATTGTTCTACCATAGGTACATTCCTTCCAAGGCGTACAGAAATTTCTCTTAACGCAATTTTAAATTACCAAGTGTATATACAATAAAATAGTAATTTCAAATGTCAAGCTTTACGAGCACAATTTGCCTCGTAAAACTGAAAACTTTTGCGGGACAACAACTTTTTACCTCGTGATTTGTTTGTTGTACCAAAGAGTAACATGGATATCTCGGAGACTCACATGCTTTTAAATTAAATTACAGCGTTAAATATTTATTTATATTATTTAACTTAATAATAAATGGTGTATAAAAGCCAGAAGAATATTAATTTAGCGTCAATGTGAATGAGCCGAATGCGGGACGCGACGCGGACGATGCTTTGCAACATTTGAATAGCAAAGGTATCGTTTAAATAGCAAAGGGAAGTGGCTCTGACTCGCGCCCAGAGTTCGACCCACATTACACTACACTCTAGGGCTGGAGGCAAGTGCACGCTCGGACTAGAAGAGACCTAGACCGATATTCATTGACGAAACAATATTGTCCTAGAATGGAAAATTAATATTGGCGCACTGCGAGAGGATTTTGAGTTCGTTTTCAGAGGGTGTCGAGTGGCAACCCTAGCCTTCCCTCGGGCTTAACCGCGTAATATATAATTTTTAGGTAAGGTATTGTTTTCCTTGTTTGTTGCTTAGTGCGGAGTGTGCTGAGCCAACAAAATAATTGATGTGACGCGGGTCGACGGCTCCACGGGTAATTCATCTCGATGTGGACTCATATTTACTCTCATTCTTTCATCATTATTATTTCTTAAAATACAAAAGACTTGTCTTAAGACGAACTTTTTTTTAATTAGCCTTACATAAGTGTACACCGACTTGGTTTGCACTTAACAAAGGAATGATTAAATCGAATAGTTATTAAAAGTTGCAATACCTCGAGTTAAGGATTATAGGTTTAAGCAGTGAGCACGATGATTACCCGTAAGTGGCGGCCAGAACTGGCGATAAATAAATAGGTCGCACGAATCGCTAATGTTATTAAACGACATGCAACTGAATGCCGCCTCAGACTTATTTGCAATACTTTAAATAGAGTAGAACGGCTAATTGAAGATTAAGACAGACGCCCTGTTAGTACCGGCATCATAATATAGTAAATCAATATTTAATATACATAACAAAAGTAACGCCTGAATTAACAAGTAATGGCGCTGACCTCAGCGAGACACTATGACTTAGAAAATTCTTCACTTCGATTGCAATCGTTGACGTGCAAAACAAAGCGTTTCATTTATCAAATATATCTTCATCTTTACATAAGCAGAGTATTTACTAAGCGGAGTAAAGTAATTTCCCACACAGAGAGGTAAATACAAATTGAAAGCTTTCAAAGTGATTCGCAAGTTTCAACTACATAGTCTTGAGACCCTCTTCTCCTAACAATAGAAGAAATTGACTGAAAAATTAGTCTCTATTGTGTCCCAAGTCTCTAACACTTGCACTCGTCCGTCTACCTATCGTACGTATAGCAGGCGTTTTTGATGATGATGTATTAGGTTGGGGACACTCTAGACGAATCGATAATTCTATCAACAGAGTTAAGTTTAAGTATTGCGTTAAGCGAGTGTGATGTGTCGAAACTAGCCGAATAGATCATTGCATGCGACCTGAACGTACCGTGTTACTTCGACACCCAACCAGCTAACGTCAACAATGTTCGGCCGTCTTCCGTCAATCACATGTTTATACTGATTTGATCATTCCTTACAATAGTGCGAACGTAGAAACGATTTAAACGAAACATCACGTTTGAAATTTTCTACATATGCGCTAGCATAGGCTTTTTAATATATAAACCTATTATATATGATAAATAGTCTCGCTGTAGTAGTTAAGAAAACCTATCGATACAATAAGTGAAGTTAATCTTACGTAAGGTTTGCTCAAGCGTAAACTTCAATAGTGGGTGCGGCAAGGAATGTCTACCTATATATTAAAGACGATCGGTCACGGAGGCTTCGCGACTCAGCATGATCCCGCGACCCCAGGCCCACCTCATTAACTCTATACGTTTATTTCGCAATACGTAGTGTTGCCTTAACATTAGTTATGTTGTATAATAAATGTAAGAATAAACGATTATTATATACTACATCAATATTTTTAAATGACATTCCTTCCATAGTCCATTTCGTGAGCCGTCCATAAAACAGACAGAGATGTTCAATATAGGTGAAACGGTGATTGTGACAAAATAGAGAAACATAACGTATCTTACGCTCATTAGGGCCGCCCTCTAACGACGGTTTATTTCGCTGAATGTGACGCAAAATGAGAATCACCATACTGCTGACATCTCAAAGAGGCTCGCCTGTTCATGGATTTACATAAGTACTTCATGTGGACATCTTTCTTAATTAATTTATAATATTTTTGTTACATCCGCAATTAAAGCAGTCGTGCGTAAAACGACTCGACTTCGACTTCAATAAAGGAACGTACGAATTCTTAAAAGGCCGGCAACTCACATGCGGCGTCTCTGGCATTAAGTGTCTACGACGATATCACTTAACATTATGTAAGCATCCTGCCCGTTTGCATTTGAAAAAAAGAAGTTGCCGAAGTTTAAGTTTAAAAGTAAAACGGCCACGATACTTTGCTTGCAAAGCTCTGAGCGTTGCTAATGTGAAATAGTGGGATTTAATTAAATTCAGCAGATGTCATTTTATTGCATCAACGGCGCACGCGGTTTTGCACTGTGTTCAAACTTCACACTCACAGGTCAACGCACTTTTAATTGTACAGGCAGCTTCATTCATTCAAATCAACTAAAGCCAACTAAACTGAATCAGCTAGTTATTATTCGCTGGTTGATTATTCTTAGGAGGTCCTAGGGATATAGTAATATTATTAACACTTTGAAATGTCACCCAGGTTAAAGTTACGTGAAAAGCAACTCGCTCAGCGTCGGGGCAGGTGAGTTTGGAAGCACTTAACTCTCCTTAGCTGAAGTCGGGATTACTCCTAGTTTAACTCTTTGTATACAATACTTTCGTATTCCAGCTTTCTATCCGACGCTATCCGAATAATAAAGTACTTGCAAACAGATTACGACGGAATGCTGTAATTATCGCGCGTTTTACCTTTCGTGGCAATTTGTTGATTTGACAACCACACATTTCGATAACTATAACTCACCCGCCCTGGTTGTCCTATCTTGCTTGTCAACCCTCGCCCTTGTTGACTTAGGACTTTGTGTTTATGCTAATTCTGCACGGATTTATCGAATAGTACGAGTGATTTAAATTGAGTGTTCAGCCGTGTTAGAGCTTGTTTTATAACGGTTAAACTGCCAATGTAAAACAAACTTAGTACAATTTCGTAAAATTGTATGTTTAATTTTGAATTGCATTGAGAGAGTTTACGATTACTTAACAGCCTTAACTAAAATAACTCACGAAACCTACGTTCAAGGTTATCTTCAAGAGCGACGAATAAAGGTTACTTTTAATAAATCTTTTGTTTCAGCAATGTTTGAATTTACACCGTGGTTCTAAGAATTATGAACTCGTTCGGGCTGCTAATTATAATATTCCAACAAGAAATAAAGCAATAACAGAAACACGAACAGTTTAAGCGTGTAAAAGTCGTTTGCAGAGTTGAGAGTATCAAAATATAATATTACGTTGATTCAACTCCAAACTCGATTGTGAGCAAAGCAATAAGGGGAGCGGCTGAAGATTACATATTATCGAAAAATAAATTGCCATTCCGACCTACACCAGAGTGCATGCAACCAAATCTCTTACGAGATTTTTTTTAATTGCGAACCAAGATTTCAGAATCTGCGCCAGTTTATCAGCCAACACACGAGGGTTGTATCAGGAAATGAGATTTGATTTCAGCGAGTTTGTCTCCGAATTCGGCTCGAATTGAACAAAATCAGAGTAAAGGGGGTAATTGTCGCGGTGAAGCTGCCAACATCGCGACGTGTCCCACATACCCAGTCCGCACTGTATTTTCATTTGACACTCCTTAATGCTTGGAGCAGTCAAATCTTTTACGACTGCATATATAAATGTTACAACTGTGGGTTCATATTTAGCAAAAGAATAATTAATATTAATGTCGGAACCTGGCAGAATAGGACGAGGACCAGACATCAGCATAAGCGAACAGCAGCAGTTAATGTAAATATTAAAAAGAATTGTTATTTCTTTAGTTAGGTACCGTGAGCTGCAAAAAGGAATACAAGAACGGAGAGCGTCAAGTCAAAACGTTGGAATATTGTGTAAATCCCGGAAAGCTCGTTGATTGTCCGGGTCACTCTGCCGGTCGCGAGCCTCGACGTGACGCGAATACACTATTGTCTAGAATCTCTGTTTTGCTTTACCCATAAGCGTCTCGAAATGTACACCAATCTGATAAGAAAACACGAGTATCCAGAAAAAAAATCCATTTGTTTTACTTTAGCAAATGACGTAACGATGCCATTAAAATGGTATCACTGGAAAGTATAATTAATTTCGTACAAAGGGAGCGGAATATAGCAAGATCATTATAAATTCCTTTTGCAAACACAAGCCAGCGTTTTTGTTCAAGTTAAAATTCGAATTAAGAGTCCTTATAAGAGGCGGACAGGGTCGACTTATAGAACCGATAATAAGAAGTATAGAGAAATAATAGTTTAGTCAGCTAGTGTGGCTGTGTTCAGAACTTACCTACCTAATATTAATGATATTCGGAGGCGTCAAATAGTAATAGGGCACGCCTAGTGGATTGTTTAGTGACAATTAAGCGCGCTAAGCATCCTTAGAGAGCATCTCTAGACGTTACGAAACTCAAGAGCAACCGGGAAACGTGAAGCGTTACCTAACACAGTGGAGACATAGTTTAGCCGGAGCCGCTGAGGACGCAACGCTCACTATAATTTATTACTGTTTGCTTTATTGTGCGAAGTTAATGTTTAACATATACGTTTAATTATAAGAGTTTAGGTTAACTTACCAAAATCTATAGTTTGAAATAGGTCAAATTAATTAGATTCGTTTTGGCGCAAGCGAGTAAGGTGTGTATTTTATTTCTAATTCCAGCAAATCGCGCATCTAGTCACGAGCCAGAGCATCCCTATCACCACACATGAAGCGTAAAAGTGGCCGTTATCTATCTGCCGCCCTGTCCAGGGATTCCGGGTTCGATTCACGACAGCGATAAGCTCCGGCCGAACCGCTGCCGCCTTTCTTTGCTCGCATGGACAGTATTTTGTATAATTAAGTTAATAAGAAATCTGATCTAACATTTGTTAAGTTCAATTATTTCGAGAAGCATTTATTTATTCAAACCTAAAAAGGTGACCTCATTTTTCTGAATTATACATTCGCACTTAGCGAGACATCAGCGCAACACGGACCTCACTCACTGCCTCTATTCATCTCCATCTTCTACATCTGAGGACACTATCACAGGCTACGCAATCCATTCAGTTGGGCAACAATTACTCAAAAGATACTACAATTCACTTCCAACCTATTAATTTTAAAAACAAGTGTAGTACAACTGTCGGTCGCTTCGTTGCTACACAAAACAAAGGTGAGCACTTCATGAATTGAGCAAGAGGTAACAAATTATAGTTTGACGTTGATAAAGGGTGAATGTATAGAACATGTATATTTATTATTTATATAAAGCATGTGTATTAAATTAATATGATAGATTTTGTTTTGCTAAGACTTACGCGTATGTACTGTAGAGTCCTAGGCGGTCGTGAATCTTGTGTGGTAACTTTCATTTATGCGGTTCATTTTTTCAGGGGCCACATGGTCCCAGTAGGCGTCCTCGGGAATCTCAAAGCGAAATATATCCTTTTTACAGATATTGAGAGAAGAGACACATTTGATAACGCGAGGACCACCGTCCAATATATTATTTGGTTGTACTCTGTTACACCTTTTAAACATGAAGAATCTTTTATTGTTTAGTCGCAATCTCATTTTTGGAATTAATGTTTGATGATGTTTTGATAATTATTCTAGAGTAAAAAAATTAACTCCTTAGCAATTTCGACTTTTCAACAACTCTGACTGAGGGCTGTCACGGAATTATGTATTCGCATGGTAACATTTAACAAAATTGTACTATATTTATTTTTATCTATGTTTACATACACCCCAATATGTCTTGTCTATAGTTGAAAATATTTCTTTCATGTATGCCTTCATCTGCCATAAGCCGTCAACAATGCACCACTACAGAAGTAAGAGAGCGTCACCGATAGCTTTCATTCATTTCAAAGGATTTTCATCCAAGTTTGCACCTCACTATGAAACAAACTTTACAAATTCTCGCTTCTTATATGCTTAATATACAATAGAATCGTGTTAGGGTTGCTTACATTCCGATTCCTTATATTTCTTGAATTCTTAAATGTATCACACGCCTACCATATCATATCGTATTCATTGTAGGTGACTACTGCTATTTTCGTAAAAATAAAACTGATACCTCATAAATTCTTAAATGAAAAGCACGAGGGCCATCACGTGCACGGAATTATTCCATTACTTAGCGATTTCTATAAAAAAAGCAATAGACATTCTTTACAAGTGAAATATGAATACAACAGTCGCAATAAATTATTGTAGGTGTATCCGAGGTCGGGCGAGCGGCAGCCCTAGCGTGTTTGCGAGGTGATATTGTGCTCATTGTTGTGATGTTTCTTTGAGCCCTCTATTAGGGCTTTGTGTGCGGAGGAACTACACCCAATTTTATATTTCATGGCACGCTGCCCACGACTCCGCTCGCCTATTGAATTACCTTCATTAATAATAAGCCAGCTGCTTTGATGGCCCTAATAACTTGTAATGTGAATTTCGGCCCCTTTGTATCGCACGACCTCGCTTTTTAGCATACGCTCGTAAATATCGACTATTAATTAGATGACGACCTGAACCTACCCACGGCTGAGGCTGACGAAGACTGGAATGATGAGTATAGAACAAGAATTAAAGAATGCTATCAGCATTGCCATAATTAGGGGATACAAAGGCTTTCCCGGAGAATGTCTACAATAGCAATTACCCGGACATGTTTACGCCCCGGGCTTTATTTCCCGGAACTTAACGCATAAAGAGCGTTGTACGCTATTAAATGTCCTGCTTCTACTATCTCGACTACTGTGCAAAATATATTTAACTTTAAACACACCACCCGGGGACGAATTCGGTTCTACGTTTTTACTAGAGGAGCCCTTCAATTCCCCTGATCGTTGAGTATTTTAGGGATTTGGAAATACCACCCTGAAGGTGCTATTAAGCGGAGAGTTATATAGATATAATTTATAATATTTAAAATGACCGTTACACAGTTATACATAAAAAATATATTTACAACAATGTAGATCTAGATAATCCCAATCTTTCAACTGATAATTTTTACTTATTAAGAAGAGAAGGAGAAATGGTTACGAGGGATACCCGGGCTCTCTTTAAGCCGGAGCCGTCTCTGGCAGAGCTGAAGGAGCGACCATGCGTTCACTTGCTCTCTATAAATCACTGCGTGTGAGTCCGAGCGATAAATTAGATTCGCGGCCTCTCAAGATTACGCTTCATATCGGGTATCGGTGTCACGTCGCTCTGTCACTCTGGCACGCTGCGACTATATTTTCCGATTAGACGTTAAAGCGCATTCGAGTTGGAAGATATTAAATTGGCTTCCGACGTGAATGCCGCCATTTATGATATATTGCCTTTGAATAAAATTATTTGCTTTTAACACTTGACTTGTGGGCCCAAAACTGTATCGTTGATTGTCGAAAACGACGGTCGTATTGATAATGCAAAGGCTTCGCTCGAGACTATCAATCAACGTCGAAGAGCGATTTGCGGAAAGAAGCATGTTTGTATCGGGTTCGAGAGGGTCAAGAGAGCAGGCCTCGGAGAGGACCTTTCCTTTCTCCTTCGACCACAATCCCGCGCCCTGAGACTCGGTAGCTCGGTCAAGGATCTCGTTATGGTGGCCTTTAAGATGATTTCACTTCAATTTTTCATTTCGATTTAAATGGCTAAACTGAACTTATTTCTCTTTTCTCGCAAATATATTTAATTGTTAATCACTTACATCGCTTCAGTCTATATTGGCTCTTTAATAAGTAAGTATATACAGAAGCCAAGAAAGTTCTGTTGTTCTGTTAGTTATTAATGAAACAATAGAAAAATTAAATATTACGACTGGAGCAAATAATTTCTATATATCAGTGTTGTCAGTTGAAGAGTATTGCAGACTCTATGTACTCCACCGTAGCGCCAATAAGTTTGATGCACTGTAAAGTGTTAATAATAGAAAATTAAAGTGTGGTATGCTCGTGACGGAGCGTTCATATATAATTAGCTAGAAATGAAAACGCAATACCGCGGACAGCGTTATTCATTAAACTTTTGCTCTGTCTCTATATACTCCATACTCAACAGCTACTTTATATTTCATAGAACATTAATAGACGACTTACTTTCAGTGTCATAGTATATTAAAAACAATGCAAGTATACATTTCCCACTATTAAAACAAGCTTAAAAAATAACTAGATTGATGCACGCTCGTGAGAGTCCTGTCAAAATGGTCATAAACAATAACTCGTCGTAGCGTCGAGTAAATCATCGCTGTAATGTATCGGTCACGTCCGCCCGCCCTACCGGTTCCCGCCCGCCCGTTGACCGAGTTACGGATATAAAATTTCCTAATATGCATAAACGGTATTCGATTACGACTTATGATATATCTCGTCACCTCCATCTTTTACCCTAGATCTGTACATCCTCATACATCTGCGATATCGTTAGCGCGACAACAGTCACAAATAATACGTCTTCTTTTTTCGGTTGACAAAGCCCGTGCTTCAGAAAGAAACAATATCCATGCAGAGATTAATCTTTCATAGTGCTTCGACGTTCCCTTCGCTCTTCATTCCGACATGCTCAGCGCGTGTTGCACGCCACGGCCGATCGCGTTTTCAAAAATCCTCTCCTAATAATTAATTAAGTGAAGGTGTGTAAAGATTAGTCGGTATTTTGTAATGATCTTAACCATTTCCGAGTGCTTGTTTTAAAAAGTCTAATGAGGCGTACTAGTAACGGACTATACCCATCAAAATACCTTTGATAGTAGAATCATAGTTCGTTACTATTATTTTAATATCAATGGGAAAAAACTAAATCGCTAATCTCTTTTCTCCGCTCCGCAGTCGAGCGAGGGTCGTTAAGTATTTAACTATTTCCCACCTGGAAGTGACTCGGGAGCCCTCTCGAGTCTATTGTGAGGGCCAGACGACCGAATATGCCTATAGGTACCGACACGACTACATGACGTTGCTCGAGTGCCGCCATTGTCGTTCAGCTAAATAAATATAACATCAAATTTACAATTTCCTAAGCCTACCAGATTCAGTTCTTTAACGTTAATTAAAACTTTTGCTTATTTTTTGGTTTTCAATACATAGAAACGAATATTATATTTCGGAATAGGTTCACAATTAAATGGAAAGGTTGATGAGTTGTTGATGGGAGAGCCCACGATGCTAAATGGGGATTTAATCGAGCGTCATAGATACCTATTGGGTAGCGAAGCTTAGATAATAATAAGAAAACAATGTTATATAATGTATATATGTACAAAAATGTATTAAAATACTGTGCGATGGACATACTCAAGAGCGTTAGATATTGATAGCATGAATGTACGTATTTTTATCTGATTGTTTGCATGGTGGAGGTGGTCGTACGTAAGGGTTAAAAATAAAAGATTAATAATAATTGAGCGCGTCAGATTTTCTAAGGGGATGTTAAGCGGACCTAAAAAAACGATCTCATGAAATAACCTGACGAGTTAGGGCTCCTATTTGGTGGCGATACTTCACATGGTACAAGGTTTGGCCCCTGTATATTAATCTGCCACGCTGTAGTAAATACTGAAACCCCTCTTGGACTCCCTAACTATTAAAAAAATGAAATTTACATAGATATATGAAACGATTCAGACCGTTAATGTTTATAGTAAAGGTGTCAACAGGATACAATGTACACTCGAAAGTGGCCTAGATTGTTAATATATCTCGAGTAAACATTGACCGCAGTGTCAACATTGATAAATATGTGTTTTTCTGTTCGTCTATTTACACAATCGCGCATCGATGCAGATAGCGATTCCACGAACGAAAAGCAAATATCCCTTTAGCTTTAAATTCTAATAGGTTGATTTTGTTGGTGGCTAGGCTAGTCCTTGGAACTCACTGTTACTCTACACGTTAGTTGAAAGCATATAATTTTTTTCTTTAACTTTACTTAAAAAACCTAATGCTATTCAGTCAGAGCATTTCTGACTTAACAAGAATTTTTGAAGTTTCACTATCACTAGTAGTTTTAATAATGACAACTATAAAATATATGGTTCGGCAGCCCTAGGTGGTACGGGTAACGCGTGTGTGCGTATTTCGGTTCTCAATTAGGGATGTCAACGAGCGCACTTTAGAGTTTTCAGCTGAGAATGGTTAAAGTTTTGGCGGGGATCTGGAAATCTTGCGAACTTGAAGCATTGTGGAGCGAACAGTAACTATCAACGTTATCAAACTTATCAACTATCTTTGGTTTTGACACTTTTTGTTTTTTCCGAAGAATTATTATATATTTATTTAGGTTTAGTAGTAATTTAACTTTTCCTCTTCTTCTTCGTAGCTAATGAGCTATGAATGCACTTTGTAAATATATAAATATTTGCATAAACAATGCGAAGGAAATCAGAAAACAAGGTCAGCATCTTTAGGTATATTAAAGCGTAAAGTTTGTCAGCCACAAGATAAATAGTGGAACAGTTATCTCTCGCTAATGGAGCCTCGTCCCCCCTCTTCAGCCCCACACCCCCGGGGACCCAGTGGCTAATGGCTGCTCTGTTGAATGACAATTATTCGAAGGAAAAATATATATCTTAAGATCAGGAAGACAACGTTTAGTGGACTGAAAATTAGTTTTAATTTTTAAACGGGAATTTAATTTTGACTCCCGGCTCTTTGAGGATAGTAATAATTTTGTATATAAATCTAATTTCTCTAAATGACAATTTTCTTGACGAGTGTATCTCATACATTGTATATTTTAGTTAAAGTAATGTGTAGTGAAGCCACTTCTCAACCCACGCCTAAGAGAAGGATGAGCTTAACTAACGTGATTAAAAGACATATTTGACAGGCCCATATTCTAATTTAATAACATCTTCGTATTGAGGAGCGATAGGATTAGGAAGCCATGGAGAATCACTCGGCTCAATGAGATAAGACGCATCTATGGCGAGATGAAATCCTTTTCAATTGGAATTACCAGTACTCAAGTGTATTAGCATATTACTATCAAAACAAGCATTTGCTAATCAGGAATACATATTTCGGGAAAATAAGGTTCATGCCCAAACATACATAATATTAAACATAAATTATTTAAGCATTGCGAAGATTTCTATGAAATAATGTAAAATGGCCCAGCATATGTGAAGATTTTGTAACAAAACTATCTTTGAATGCAAATATCGAAGCGTTCATCGAAGCGCGGCCCGCGAGCCGGTATCGACTCGTTTTGAATCTCAAAGCTCTGCACCTAGGGTTGCCAGATGTCAACAAAAAATAGTTGTCGGAACTTTATTTTTTTTTCAACAATAATAATTATATACTTTACTAATGGAAACATCACAGGTATTCCATACAGAATATTTTGTTTACTTTAACAAATAATATTTAAAGTAAGGTTTTAAATGATCAAAAAAACAATTACAAATATCGAAATTATAATCGCTCGATACTTTACTTTACTCGTGTTTAGATAAATTTAATGCTTGTTTTTATTTTTTAAATTATAAAAAAACATCCTAAATGGAAAGCCCTATGGAAGCTGTAGCCCGTAGTCCGGATGAATTACTGTTGTCGATAAAAGTGACCGAGAGGCTCTAACGAATTCATCAATACGGCCATTGTGGAGGTGCACATCGGCCAATGATCAACACTTGTCACGCCAAACCAACACCAAAAGTGTTTTACCTAGAACCAATCACGACAGAGAATATAATAATGTAGGATTTTTGAATGTCACAAAGGAGATGGAAAAAAATAATAATAGAGAAAGCAGATGTTACACAACATTGGCTAAGAGTTTTCCCGAATTTCATTAATCAACTATTTTATTTTTAATTATAAAGGCTTTTTGGTGGTTTGTGTGAAACAAACAAATAGTGGACATGCTTTCAACTCAACTGTCGCTGTCACTACAGGTCCATATTAGATTGAGCTAGCACACAATAAAACTATTCTGTGAGCAATTCAACCCTTCGCCGGGGACCGTCCGGAGGACACAATGCGCTGATAATTAAGTCCCCATTCATTCATCGGGTACGTGACAGGAGATGTCCGACGCACGCACCTAAGGAGGGGCAGTTGAGCCGCGTGGGATGTGTCAATACACAGTTTAAACCCTTTCCTTTACAATGTGACACGCTATCATTGTTTTACTGTATTGATATTTAAGAGAAGAAACAGTTTATTGTTTGATATTATAAAGTTGCCCATTAGATCGACCACTCTGATAGCAAAACAGATGCCCGCGTCACGGAGCCGACAGCCAAGTGCCGCTACTCATTACACGATGCATTAATACTGATCTACGCTTCGTTAACATCGCGGGAAACTTCACGTTGTTAATAGTGCGTGAGGACAGATATAGGCCTTGGGCCATGAATAGATCGTACGGATTGTGGGCCTTCTTTTAAGTTACGAGTTATTCACTCGTTTGAAGGACGTGGTTCTCAGCTCCAAGCTAATTGCGTTAAGTTGGTGCGGCACCGTAAGCAGTTAGTGGGAGCAGGTCTAATTATGTTAAGAGGTCACTTTGAGCTGCGCCGACACTTCCGGCCCCGCTCACGACTACTTGGTGTATCAACACACGCCGGGCTTACATTGTTTTGAACAGATTGGGTACATGAAAACACGCCGTACAGTTTGGATAGGTAATATTGACCCGCAGACCGGATAATATAGTCAAACATAATTATTACCATTTTAAACTCAATCGCCACATGTGGGAGGTATCACATCGCATCACTCAAAGGGAAAAATTAAATTGCATAATGTCGAGAAGCGCATTCTTGCTAGTGTTCTTTTTAATTTAATATGACCCCTTAAAAGGGGGCTGACGAGCATGAGGTCCATCTGATACTCTTACTTTTAGTAGGTAAACTTGTTTTCTAAACGTAGTATTTTTAAAATCATTCTTATACATCACTCAATGCCGTCATGTGAGCCTAGTCTGCAGTACAAATAAACAAGCGGGAGCAGCGTCGACAGGTCGCACGCCGCTTGAATCCGGCCGCTCGTCACTCCTCTCAGTTGTCGTGTTGTGTTGTGCTCGCAACTCCCACTGGCCCACTGATTACTTCACCCAACACTCTAACTTGTTATGTCACCGTTAACCCGGCAAACAGCTCGTTACTACACATTGCACCTAACCCGACACACAAAACAGCAAGCTAAAACAAAAGTGTCCTCTCGACGTGTGTTTCATTCCGTTCGTACCCTTTAGAAACTGAACCAAATCCGTGAGCTATTATTAATGCATAGATGATTGTCTGTTTTATGGTAATAGACTTTATTTTGGCTTTACTAAACGCTCACATTAGGATTCTCTATGGAATATTGGCTTCGAACAAATGAGGATTAATCAAAGCTCGCAGAACAATAAAGCAAATGAAAAACTGTACATTTTGACGAGTTGGGTCGCCCCAAGCGTACACAAGTTTTTAATATCCTGTATGCTTAAAACGGGTTGCATGCGAAATGAAATCGTGTATTTTGTTGTGAGTAGGATAAAAATTACATAAAACTCTGATACTACTCTGTGGATTCATTAGGACTTCGAAGAATCGGAAACATTAATTTCTCTCGATAGGATTTGGTTAAATAAAATATAACTTAGGTATGTACATGTGATCATAAACTAGTTATGCTGAGTTCAACAACCCAATTTAAAGAATTAATGAGTTGTTGAGGCGCTGCCGTTGATTCCAAAACACAAATCGAGTATAAATTTACAAGTGAAAAAGTGTCAAGTAGGGCGTTCCTGTTATTTCGTAAGTAGGACAAAGCTGTGACAAAGTTGGTAACTGGTGGCCAGCAGCAGGCAACAAGTCCGTCGATGTGTGGCAGCCGGCGACAACCCCCACTGGCTAACTTATGTAGGACTAATATTGTTACATCGGTTGCATAAAAAGCAACGGCTTTGATTTCTACTTAATTCTTCGTAAGTGATATGGGATGAAAGTGTCGCTACCAGCTAAAAGAAGCTCCTGAAGTGTACGACTATAACATAACATCTCGCGTCGTTACACAGCTGCAGTCCCGTATCGCTCTCGTGGGACTCGTTCGCTTCAACTGCATATAGATGCGATGCACCTAATGTCATCTTCAATAGTTAATAAGTGTAATGGTATTGCTTAAAATGTTATATTCTTCTCGTGAAGAAGCATACAAATATTCTTTACTAGAGTCGTCGTATGTGTGCTGTTATGCTTAAAGTAAATAATGGAGGGCCCACGTCCTGACGTCGCCGAGACACTGTTCGGTTCGGTCGAGTCACGCTGCGGCGAGTTAGATGGGCCTACGTGACGTCATTATATACGTAATTGGTTCCACTCGAACTTGTAACGATCTAATTGCTTTTTTTATCTTCTGGACATTATCTAACAGTAACGTCCAAGTTGTACAAAAATGGCCAAGTTTAAGATCGATCAGGCCGTATACATGCGCAGACCGAATTGCAAATAACAGAAGACAAATCGTAGTAAGCTGGAAGGCTCCGTCGAGGCATCGAACGGTCGCAGGTGCGGATTGGCAATTAGAACAATTAATCATGGGAACGAAGGTCGTTTGCGAGACAAAGATTGGTGAGGTGACATAAATCGTGCGCTATCTGCGCGCATTAAATGCAAGCTTCTGTCCCGAAATGTTCGAGGGAGCAAAAAATCTCGCGAGTAATTGGAGGCAATCAGTCCGGTATGATAAGCTTTCAGCTCTTACGCGAGCCCTAACCCTATTCGCTACGAATGTCAGAGTGTTGGCCATACAAATTCGATTGCTTTGCGTTATTGTTAAAAGTTTGTAAATAACACAGGACAGGACAAGTGTTATTTTACTATAAAACTACTCAGGGGAAATATTAATAAGTATTCCATTATCATATTCCTCAGTAGAGAAAGTAGCCTCGTACAAAAAGGCGAAGCGCCGAATTTTAGTGTAATAAACGAGGTCTAAAACGTTCTCGGAGGGGAGTGACAGAGTACGAGAGGCAATTTGGGAGTACATAAATTAATAAGAGCTTTGTGAGCTGAGGGCTCGGCGGACGACGCGGAGCGAATACCTTAGTCTCACTTCCGTTTCGCTTCATTTCTAAATTACTCCAACCGAAAGCCAAGAGTGTCGCTTTTTTTTAAATTGCATTGTAAATTATACACCTTAAACCTCGTTTTCGATGTGCTTATGCTGCTTCTTAAACCAACCCAACACTTGCACATAAATAATATAATTTAGCTCGTCGCGTAGACATAATTGTCAACCTCCTCTAGGTACAACAATGGCTCCTCGGGTGAACATTACTGAGAGATACTAGTTCCGCTCTTGTATCTCTTTACACTCGAGTGCGCCCCGCTTCCAAATGTAGCAGAGCGGACCTTTAATATGCTGAACGTTAACGCTATATATCCGAATGGCAGAAACCAACTCGTAATAAAAGATATTAATTTTGTTTAGGATTGCAATTGATATAATATAACTTCAACTGTTTAAATGTTAATTAATACGACCGATGCGATCATGAGCCTTACCTCCATCGTCAGGAATGTTCAGCAGCTTTTTGGCGCCAGGACTGGGTCCCCTGACGGCAGACAGCGCCCGCTGAAGAGTCTCGCTCATCTGCTTCGATTGCCCGAGCTGCCCGCCCGCCCACAACACGAGCAACGTCGCCCACACGAGCCCCGCGTGACACATGGCGTCTGCCCTGCGCTACATGCTTTTGTTGATCATCTGAAACATGATTACCTTTATATTAGAATGTACTACAATAATAAACACAAAATATTGATTGGGTCGTTAAAACGCCGAAGTTAGAGCGAAACCCATCGAAATCAAGGACACAATATACACCTAATATTATTCCACAAACTCGTTATGTTTCTTGGCCCAAAATATGAAATAAAACATATTTCGATGAGAGCTCTCAGCGTGGCACAATTTAGCTGAAAAAGCAGAAATAAAAAGCGGAATTCTATTTCATTCGGAAAGCAGCTTCGTTGGCGGTTTGAAATACAATTAGAAACTTTGAGTACTATTTCACTGAAAAACCATATCCATGTTGAAAATACTGAGAGGAGCAGAACTGTCAGTCATTATTTTTGTCAGATGAACTGGAGATATTATAACGAGACGCCGCTTTTGGGTCGCACTTATTTAGGAAAATCTGATTTTCATTTCAACATACGTATTCATCTGCTCAGGCAAAGTCTGAAGAAGAGTTCAGACAAAATTGAATGATTATCACGTCAGAATAAGGGCAAGATATACCATTATTCACAAAACAATATCACTCAACACTTTCAGGACACACAAACACAATACACAACTATTAATATTCACAGAAGTTAACAAAATCCACAATATCCCGTTTCGTTAAACCGAATGAAACTAACCTAAGAGTTTTAACTAAACCATCTGACCACCAATAAGCTTTCGAAACTTGGAACGAGTATTTACAAATTAATTCAAGCGACATATTTATAAAATGCAGTCGTACGCCTTTGGTAATAGAGCACGTGTGCCCGCAAAGTACGGGCGTCTCGAACGCACATCTTTGTATTCAATTCTCTACCTGAGTCTTGTCCCTTTTTTCTTCATGTTACATTTAATTCCAATACTTCTTAATGCGATACTCTTTAAGACCAATATCGCCCGACGATTTAGCGATGACTATTGCAAAAGCTTTTTGTTCAGTTGGAACCGATCAGGTGAACGAAGGTTAGTTAACGTACGAAAATTCATCAATGATAATTCATACAATTCGTGGTACAAATAACTTCATAGTGGGAAAAGCGTGACTCATAATTCTCTAGATCTTGTTATTCTGCTTCTGAAATTTCGAATTGCTCAAACTTTTAAAAGAAATGTCTCCGATTTAAGTATAAAAAAGTATTAAATCCTTAGAATATTGAAAACTTTTTACTTTTACTTTGTACAGTTTATTCATAATAGATAATTCGAAATATTGAACAATAGTCTGGCCATAAATACTGTTATATAAAATTTATCCTTTTTTTTCAGCTTTTTACTTCATCCAGCTCTCACTCACACTCTAGCCCCGACCTCACTCAATAAATTTTAATAATATTCACTTCACTATACATCACTTCATTAAAAAAAAGCATATTCATATGTAAAAAGAACTTATGGCTGGACTAGGTATAATGCAGACAATTTTTTTTCTCTAATGTATATTCACATCATTCTCCACTCCAATTTTTAGGCAGTCGATACATTTAACTTTTGGAAAAGTTCAAAATTCTACACCTACCTACTATTTAACATCAATCATGAGTCTGAACAAAATACCCGACAAAATATTATGCTTACTTTTCACGTAATTCCTTGATATAGGTAATAGAAGTGAGTAAGCGTTTATTTGAGAAAAATCTAACAACATTACGACGGCGTTTAGTACTACTAGAAGAGAAGCCGGCGGTGGTAAATAGCTGGAAATAGTTGTAAAACTTTGACATTATGTATTCAGTCATATTTTAAATGTACTCTGTATTGAAATGGTAATGTGCGCGATACAAATTAATATTTTATGTACTTACTATACGAAAATTGCAAACTGCAAATTTTAATTTAAGCGAATATCATGCGTTGATTAAAAATGAATATTCAAAGCTTTTTATGGAATATGCGACGGAAACATTAATAAACCTTTGAAAGCCGAAATCCGACGCAATTAAACTTATGGAGTTTAAATATACCCAAAAGAGGTTTAGTATCGAAACAAGTAAACAACGCGACGAGGACACGTCTTCAGCATTCCCGACCGGAATGAAAGCAACGGAGAGGTTGAGGTGGTCCCGGCCCGCCAGCGATTTGCATACAACACCGATATTCAATTAGTTAGTAATTGTCCATCGCTAATGAGCACACGCGGCCTCTTAATGAACAGACACTACGCAGCATCCATTAATTAAATTAATTTCACCCAATAACAAAGTATTCATTACAGATAGCCGTCTTTATCACTACAATCAACAATCTACATTGCTGATAAACATCGAATTGGTTAAAGCCAGGCCTTATAACAGTAATCAGGAAGGATAGGGAGAAAAGTTGTGTTCATTTCCAATAAATTTAAAATAGTCGCAAGGCGTCAGGGACTTGTAGGTACAGACACCAGTTAGTGCCACGGTTACCTCGATCAGTAAACACAAAGCACAACTCCTAATCATCCCGACGGAATGAATGCAAATCCATTACAATAAATCCGCCACAAATATAAGTTAGCATCGTCCGTCGGTCCGTTCATAAATATTCAGCGAGGCCCGCACCCGCCGCGCTGACACAACACACCAAACCCGAGTTTGATCAACTTCACTAATTAATTTTAATTCAATTTTTGGCAGCTGACATTCCTGGAGACCAGTACGTCTACCGACTACTTAACACGAGACATATGAGTCCGAAATCTTTAAGACGTGATTCAAATAGACCCATCTTTCGCTTATCGCACCAACAAGCGGTTTAATAAAACTCTGCCAATAAGCCTATTGCAACCATATCTCTTGCCCCCTCTCGCTATTCGTTCTGTTGGGATAGGGAGGTCCGGGAAGGCTGGCCGCAAATAACACATTTGGCTCTCTTCAGCCATTACTGTTTACGGCAGCCGCCGACACATGATTCTAATTGCAATCACCCGGCTATTAGCCAAAGTAAAATTAAGTAAAGAAATTACGTATCGCAATAGGAATATGATATATTCGTAGATTCGTAACTAATGCACACTACTATCATCAATCGATTCATACCGATGATTCACATTCACAGCACAACTGAAGTTGGAGTATGAGCAGGGTTTTCAAAAATAAAAAAAATCGTTTACAAGGCAATTTTTATAGCTACAAACCGTACTGTTAAAGCCAAGATATCGATTTAAAATCTGTGTTAATAATTCAAATGGAGCGATAAAACTAAACGAGTTCAATCAGCCGTAACGACTAACGAGTAACAACTAGCGAATCCGTTCGCTGACGCGCGTTCATATATAATTTAACATCTGTACATTGCTTGTTGCTAAAGGATATTGATGAGTACAGTTGCCACACAAAAAGCGTTGTAAAGCGAATGCTAACGGCAGTATAGTAGAGTTTTGGATGCGCATCGAGTGCGCTGACCACACATCGATAAACATTTAACTGTGCCGGACCACACGCGATTTCTCGATAATTTTACTATGGATATATTTTGCAATATTTACTCATTTACTGTTTTGGAACACCGAGTGCGGCAACTCTAGACACGCATTTCATATTTAACAATTGATAGGACAGATTCATCCACCTTCGAGAAAAATAAATATTTATATGGGCTAGATTTAAAATAAAACTAAATTTTAATAGATTAAATCACCGAAACAAACAAAGTATCTAAATAAGAGGCCAATACTGAGTTCCAGCTATTTTAATCATATAGTCTTTCCATTATCGCTCAAACATATTAATCCTTGACTAAGCGTGTGTGCGTAATGTATATCAGTTAGCCGACTTGACGCTGCTAAACTTTAACGCAATTTGTGACAAATGCAAATTTTCATATTATTGGAAATGAAAAGTAATAGATATTCGCAACCAAATAAATGCTGTAGAACGCGGAATGCGCTATTTGGGTTCATTGTTTAGAGCTAATTACTGGCGGACTTAATTAGTTCCGGCTATTACACCCGCGCCACGCGACACTCACAATAACATTCGATTCATAATTTGTCATTTCAAATGATTCATTTCGAATCTAATGGACATTTTATGGGACAAGCGTCCTAACTTTTCGACAATTTCTCTGCTCACCTATTTTTGACGATGTATTATGATACAACAAAATCTAAAAGGGGTCAACGACGCTCAGCAATCCTTCCAGATGACGTAATCTCCAACCGAGTGTCTGGTCACAGGGCAATAAACAACGTCAACGAAACGGGCACAATTCTATGACATTCGTTGGTTACTACTGCGATGGCAAATGTAAATACTTTGCCAGCCCTGCTGTCTTCGGTAAGTACTTAATCAAACTTAGATCGTATTACTTTTATGTGCAGGTACAACCTACAAACTTTATAATCACCTAGTATTAGTTCCGTTAAGTTCATCATTAATCCTATAATCTAAAGTTAATTAGTCACTTAACACAATAGGAAGCCCCGGGCCGTTTCCCAGTAACACGAGTCGTGACATCCTCACGAGTAGACATCCTGCGGCTGGCCTATGAATGCTTTACCTGTAATTTCCTTTTACTAATTTATTTGATCATTAACGTATAAACGAGATATTAGGCTTATTTGTTTAAGCAACGCATCATAAACTAATTCAAATAAGAGGTAACTAATATGTCAATTTTAAGATGGGACTGGCCAATGTTTCTAGAATTATCGCATAATCACTACAATTTAACGCAGTGTTAAAGGAAGATGCTGGCTGAGATTCAATGAGATATAAATAAGATTTATACGATGATTTTACATAATAAATTGCAACGAATTAGCAGGTTGGCGAACTTCACAGGCCTCCTGATTATTCACTACTAGTATTAGATTTACAAAAGGGTTAAGCGTTAAATAATACGAGCACAAACTCAAACTTTACATAAGAAAATATAATAATATTTATTTTGCACAGATAATTTATTTTATATGACATTTTTTTCATCACATAAATGATGTAAAAATTCAAATGTGGAAGCTACAAAGCTACAGAAGCTACTCTTGTTTAATTTAATGTTACAGTAATATATATATGTACAATACAGTGGTGATTCTACGTATATTAGCTAGCTATGTTATCAGTATTTAAATTTATAGTTAACAATACTTAGATAATGATGTTGCATTATGTAGTGTTTAATAATAATCTTTCTACAAATGACAAATCTATTAATCGTGAACAAGTAATCTGATAGTGCTTTTAAAGGTATTTTTATTTATAGCACATTTAAATTATACTTATAGATTTTTACTTTATTCATTTATAGTATTTATTATAGAATTTAACCAATGTTTCTGATGATGTATATTGATAATATCTTGCCGTCTGTTGTTGTAAACTTTATTACTTTTATAAAATAAGGGATAAGTTATTTTCACCATAAATGGGCGATTGGATGGATGGACGGATACTGATTTTCAAGAAACGTAATTATAAAAAGTCGAGGCGAGAGATTGGTCTCGATAACCAAAACGATTTTTATTTAATAACGTGCTGAAAGTTTAGTCAGCTATAATATGCTAAAAGACCTCCCTGTACACCGTTTTCCCGATTTTATTGAACCAGTACAAAATGGCTGCCTTGAGGATAAACTTCTGATGGTGCGATAACTCGAAACCGTCGTAACTTGACGTATGATTGTATCAACTGCGACGCCGTCACCACTTTTATAATTATTCTGCAAAAATGGAGAGTCAGAATAGGTTATAGGTATAAATATAATGTGTATATTATTTCCTTCAGTCGAGTTGTGCAGTGTCCGCCGTCGAAGAGCAAGTTTATATCAAGTGCTAGACGCTAACCGAGTTGCTCTAAGCGCCCTAACTTTATCATTGTATTCCCGTTTTATGCACTTCTAGCGGTTCGACCTCACGCCGAAAATGTTACTTTCATACTTCAGAAGAGTTTATTACTGTATACATAGTGTTTTATGTCGATAGTAAAATTATGGAAGTATAATCTATCACTATGTGGAAAATAAAATAGTAATATTTTGCGGGTAGCCGATGTGTAGGCGTGAGTTAAATTTATGATGAAATAAAGTACGAACGAATAGTAATCCGGTGCACATTCAATTAGCCGATTGGCACGAGCGGTACAAAAGCACAGATTAACTATAATGCATATCCAAAAATATTGAATTGCCTTCCAAATGGAATGGATTTAGTGCTACGTAGAAGAAAACAAACGTTTTTATTCGTATTTATATTGGTTCGGAGTTTTCTGAATGTTAACTCAGAGACAATATTGTCTATACAAACGTAATAAAAGAGCAAAAATCGCGTGTTGAACATTACAAAAAAAACCACAAAGCCGATTTTTTTTTTCCATCTGATTGTCTGTTCGTATGTATACGCTAGTCTCAGAGACTACCCAACTGATGTCAAAAAAATATAAATATAATAAAATATCGTTGTTTTTCCCCAAAAGAACAAGTCGATTAATATCTTAGTAAAGTTGGCATCTATTGTAAGCTTGGTGGAATGGCTGAAGTAAGCCACTCCACTAGGCCACTGAATAAGTTATGGCCAAATCCATTTGTCCCAATTCAAGCAGTTGTACACTCAATACACGTTTTTGGGTCTGTCATCTGAGTTGCCTCACGCTGTTCTGCTTCCTGGGTTAATTTGTTAGTGGTTTAGCAGGGTTAGGTTAGTAGTTAAGCATGCGAATGTCCTTACCTGCGCACCAATAAAAAAAAACTAAATTTCTTTCACGAAAATCATACTAAGAACATATTTTCTTTTTTATGGCGCCCTCCAACCAGCAACAGGTTAGGCGTTCTCCTTAAGAACTTATTTATTTCTATAGGCTGAGCGTTGCCTGATAATTTATTTATAGCTCCAGCAGGAAAATTAATCATAATTATGTAAGAGTTCTTATTCCACGCAGACGAAGTCGCGAGTAAAATAATAATTTATATTTAAATATGTCCTTTCCAAGAACGAAAGTTAATCATAACGTTGAATCAATTGAAACCAGTAAGTGTCCTTTCATAGTATTATAATTATGGCAGTGTTTGAAGCAGTGGATATAGATAAACTGGATGCACTTAGGTATTCCGAGGTAGACAAGCGTGAGTCAAGGTGATGCGTAATTACAACTTGGTAATCTTCCCAAATCATTTGCGTGCATTATTAATGACGTTCTAAGCCTCCAGAGAACATATGGTATGCCGCTATTTATTTTTTAATTATTCATATGCACAGATTAGGTAAAGATTATATGTTAAAATGAAAGTAGGCAGGGTAAAATATATCACATTCCAACGATCATTGTTTCTATACTACTGATTTGAAACAATAAAATCATTTCGTTTTAAAACTTCTATGATTCAGCTTCGTTTACAGTTACTTTGATTTAGATTTCATTTTATAGCTATATTTAAATCCTCGTTACGTTCTACGTACTAATTACGTGGTGTGTCAGTGGCACTAGTCGGTCATAATTCGTGCAGGGGTATACTTGTATTGTATAAGTATTTCCTCAACGTTAGAATTTGGTACACACAACCCTACAGAGGACATCGCCGGCTCTAATTACTCGTTACATAACTTATGAAGCCGGCTATTATAACCATTGTAAATCGTCATGTCCTGCAAGTGTTTACTATATAATATACCTTTTGTTAAGCCTCAGCAGGGTTTATCGTAGAACTAACAAGTGCTAACAACTGCTGCTAACTGCTTTAATGTAAACTTCTTTTTTTAAAGGTATCAGTTTGTTGTGAGAACAATATTACAAAGTTTAAAATATGATCAAAGGAATGCGCCCGAGTGTCTTTTGTCCAGTGTTTAATATCTCTCGAGAGTTAAGAATTGTGAGTCACATGGCTCCTATAATTCCGTTCACGTCCAAATATATGCTTTTGAATAACTTTTAGTTTAGACATAAACTGCAATATTGGCCTAGTGGCTTCGGAGTGCCACTTATCCCTGAGGTAGTAGGTTCGATCCCCAGCTGTGCACCAATGAACTATCTTTCTATGTGCGCATTTAACATTCGCTCGAACGGTGAAGGAATACATAGTGAGGAAATAGGCTTGCCTTACACCCAAAAGTCGACGGCATGCGTCAGGCACAGAAGGTTGATCACCTACTTGCCTATTAGATGAACAAATGATCATGAAACAGATACAGAAATCTGAGGCACAGACGCGAAAGGGTTGTAGCGCCATTGATTTATTTTTATTAGACAAAAACTAACCTCTTTAGAAATGGCTAAAACCAAAGTAAAGTTGATAGTAACTTTGCTTTGGTTATATCACAGCCATTTCTGATTTTTAAACTGTCTTCCTAGTCCAATGCAGCAGATATACAATTTTGCTATTGGATTAGGTGCCTTAAGCATGTATTAATGTAATCTATGAGTAAATCTGAAAGCATAAACAGTTGTAAGCGGAGGGCGGCGTTATGTAGATGTGTCGCGATATCGCGGGAAATTTACGGCGTGTAATATTGCGAGAGTCGAGCAAATGTTCGAATTATGGACGCGTTGAAACACTCGCGTCTCACTCGAGACAAATGCAACGCGATATACAGTATCATTGTTCATGTTCCCATGCTGATATGTCTTCCAGAGAGATACATTCTTTATTTCGAGTAATTCTATCTAGAGGCGTTGATCACGTATAGATATATATATATCCCTATGAAGCAGTTCTTTTATGTATTCAAACAACTAGATCCTGATTTTCCGTACACTTTAAAATGAATTTCTTGTTTTCTCTGAATAGCGTGAAACGTAATGTAATACATCGTAAGACGTCTTCTAAATGAAACCCGGCCGATAGATTACGTCCCGTGATGTCTTGACTCTGCCCGGCAGAGGGTGAAAGTAACGGGTTAATAAAAGATCACAATCGTGTGTTAAACGTCTCTTGACGTCGTTAACGTAACGTGTGTCACGTAATGCGCCGCTTTATATGCGTGTCAGAGTCACGCAGGCTACAGCTATCACTTTGCGCCTACTCGGAGTCGGGAACGCTCAGCCTTAGGGCTTCCTAATTACCTACTAGTTCTAAGTTACTCTTCAAAGACATACTTGTACATTTTAAAACCATTTTGGGTTGGCTGTACTTTGTTCGTTTATTACTACTTCAACTTTTATATACGTCAAAATATCCAAGGGACTAATCATATTTGGTCGTAGAAACCGATAGTCCTAACAGCCGATAACGTTGTTATTAAGTACCTAAAACTTATTATTGAATAAGTGATTAATATACTCATGTATAAAATAAACCACATTTTATTTATTTTACATGAAAATACGACAAAATATGTTATTTTTAGTTTGTTTGAAACACTTCTGTAGTACGTACGCACTTTGTAGTTCACGCTGAATTAAAGTAGTGTCATAATTTCCCTGCATGTTAAACTGATAATTAAAAAGAACAATTTTTCGTAATACATTGACAGCATTGAGATCATCATTCAAAGTCGTCATTTTCCCCTTGAACTTCTCGTACTTATTATATCTTCTTCCGTACCTATTGCACAAATTGCAATAGACATATCCACATCAATAAACTCTGCTTCAGTAGTAGATAAATCAGGTCTTAAATTTTGGGCTAACTGAGCCCCACCACTATCAACACTGGCAGCTTCACCACTCATTTTCCCGCCGACGATACCGTGCCTAGCCCGTTGAAAACAACTGGACGAGCAAACGAAATCTTCAACAAAACGCGGAGCAAAATCTTTTTTTATATTTATTTTTAACTTTTAATGCATAAAATACCTTTTTTCTTTTGTTAGTGTCGCTTTTTTTCTTCTAAAAATGTAGAATTAATTATTGTTTTTTTTTAACTTGTTGCGTAAAAGAAATATAACTTCTAACGCGTGTACAAACACGTACACACGATTCTTTTTCACTTTCCAAATGGGAATTATCGAGTGTGATACACCATATTCCGCGGCTCAATCTTTGTTTGGAATTCTACTCTTAAGTTTTTTCAATTATACTGCATACGTGTACCTATTTTGTTTCTGAGAAATACAATAGACACTAAACTCGAGTCGTTTTTGTTTACTTTTGCGATCGTAATGACTTTGGTGTGTCAGATGTATAAAGGGGATACTGCCCTCGCCTTTACAAATGTTCACAATACGGCTGGTCGTTCTAACAGATATAATTGTCCAAAAATATCAGCTTAAAGTATGAAGATATGTTGTAATAAGCAATGTCGTAAAAAGCGGTGTTTTTTATAAGGCGGTTTAATAGACTTCAGCCTTAATTATAGATTTATTTTGGCCAATATAACCGGTATGTTGTTCTAAACGATGTCGTAAACGGTTTTGACTGTATATACGTATTTCTAAAATTGCAAACTGTTTAATGAGAGAAAAAGGATATGTTTACAGAAGTAAGATATAATGTTATTAGCGTGGAGTTGTAAAACTCGCTTCACACTTAGTACATACAGCAACCTGCACCATTTAGCATCGAAAAGGAGTTATAACAATCATTTCATTGCTATAAATATGTAATGAACGTGACTAGTGAATAGCAGTTATTTACAGACTTTAGCACACTAGTAAATAACTAATAACGGTATTTAATATATCAAACATTATCTATCATTGAAAACTGTCAAGTTGTTCCATCATTGCCATTGGTAGCAAAATCTGGTTAGGCAGGTAAGATCTCGCACAAAGCGCGGCCGTGTGTTTGACGCGCGGAATGAACCTCGCCAGATCAAAGGAGATACAATTATCTGCTCCAGCCCCCTCCCTCTCCCACTCCCGCTGTCCCTTAATAGATACTGCTTAATTGTTTAAGCTGCAATATAATCAGTGTAGAGTGTCACACAAATGCAGTCTCAAGGAAGTTCTCAAAATTATTGGTATTAAAATATGTACAATTTGTTATATATTGTATGTACATATGTTGGCATGTGCAATGTATTAAAACTAAAAAAAATAAAATGAGGGACAATTTGTCTCTCAAAGAATAACATTAAGAGCAAGACTTTGATAAGATAAAGATGAAACAATATAACGGCTCCAGGGCAAAAGAACCTCTAATTAAGAAAGCGTCCAAAAAATTAAGAATTTGTTAAAATTTAATATTACGTAGTTGGTCCCAAAGGTCTGTCACTAACACATTATTTTTAAATTTCGAACATGATTTTATAAAAAAAAACAATTGCATTCTATTTTTCAATGTTTGACTATTTTTTTAAAACAAAAACCAATCACTTTCCGTAATTTTGAACGTTGGAGTGGACATTGAAAGAAAACCGAATTGCTGTCATTGCGTTGCACCGCTGTGGGCACTCGCCGAGTAGCATTTTCAAGTTACTCAAAAATTTGAATATAACGCTTAGGTTTGTGTACCGTACTATTGATAGGTACAATGAAGTCTCCAGTGTTGAGGACAAGAAAAGAACTGGCCGGCCACGCTCCGCAAGAAGACCAGCAGTAATCAAAGCTATCAAGACGCGGATAGCAAGAAATCCTGTCCGAAAACAGATGTTGATGCCTTTGCAGATGGGTGTCAGAAGGAAAACAGTTAAAAAGGTTTTAAATAAAGATCTTGGTCATACAAAAAAGAGTGGACACTTACTTAATGCTCGTCTAAAAGCAATAAAGCTAAAGAGATCGCGGGTGTGGTTAAAGCGGTTCGGGAAAAACCGACACCGTGATATACACGCGTTTTTACGGATGAAAAAAAAATCGATATTGAAGAGAAGTACAATAACAAGAATGAAAAAGGGTACGCTAGGAGTTTTGAAGAAGCTTGAAATAAAGTTCCGAGGGTGCAACATGGACATCGTCCATCATCAGTAATGGTCTGGTTGGGAGTGTCCTATTACGGGCCAACTGAGGTTCATTTTTGCGAAAAGGGTGTCAAAACCAGGGTAAAAGTGTACCAAGAGACGGTTTTGGATCGGCTTGTCAAAGACCTGCCCAGCACGCTATTTGCGGGACATCACTTCGTGTTCCAGCAGGACTCTGCACCTGCACACAAGGCCAAGACTACTCAAACTTGAGCGACAAAACATCGACTTAATTAGACATGAGGATTGACCTACCTCCAGTCCAGACCTTTATCCTTTGGACTATAAACTTTGGCAGGTCTTAGAGAGGAAGGTCTGTGATAAACACATTAAAATTTGGAGAGTCTGAAGTCATGTTTAAAAAAAGCAGTCTTACGAGCAAAATATTTACTATTTTACTTGATAAAGATTAAATTAATTATTGAAAGGATAGTAAATCAACCATGTTATGGGGAACCTAGTTAACTGTAGTGTATAAATATCCCTAAATAAAAAAAATATTAAGATATTGTGTTATTAGTTTATTCATTTTTATTACATAGTACATCTTTTATTACGTGTGTTATCACTCCCAATTAAGATTTCATATTTACCATAACCTGACAATTGACGGTAGTATTGATTGATTTTGTAGTTGTTGTAAAATGTTTGTGGAGAGACAACTTACAAGTATTAATTACATTTCAGCAAGAAGCAAGGGATAGGTATCCCGGGATTTATATTGTTACAATTTTAAGAATATCCTAGCTTAACAAGATTTTCGTGTCAGTGTCAGCTAAAATTCATTGTCTCAGCGAATTAATTAAACTAAACAGGATGGATAGATTTCTTAAATTTTCAAAATTTAACTAAAAGTACCAATGTTTTCATAAAATATTCTGAAGTTTCTTGCCAAGTCTTCTTGCACATTTAACGTTCATAAGTGTACCTATATGAATTTAAGTTATTTTGACTTTGAAATAATCAAAATGTTTACATTAGATCATCTATATAGCAGCAAATATTGTAGGTTTCGTCAATTCCAATTAATTTCTTGGGTATTGGAAAAAAGCGAATGAATATAACCAACGCCGTGAAACCAATTGTTATTTTCGTACCTACATTTTCTTTGCCATCTATAGATAGCTCTTCTTTAAGTATTTACATTGTTCATTACTTGAAGTAGAGGTTTACATTGGAAACGAACTTTCTGTAACAACAACAAAGTTCTATTTTACAAAGCCTAACGCTTATAGATATAATTATTTCGTAAAAATGCCGATAAATATTATTTTATAAACTTAACCCAAGATACATTTATAGATTGTTCTATGTTAGAATATTTTCACAAAAAACAACTTAACTTCGCCAAAAATGCCTCATTTGTAAACCACGACCTCACCGAGGAATGAGCAACTTTTAATTTGACGAAAAAATTCACCTTCATTTCTCATCTTAAATCACATGAGATGTCAAATGGCATTATCAGAATGTTTAACCGCTGTGAGAGTTTGAAAAGTAAGTTACACAATCGCAAGGCTGGTAGTGGAAGGCAAGGCACATATATATATATATATATATATATATATATATATATACATACATATATATATATATGTGTGTGTGTGTGTGTGTGTGCCTTGTGCCGGCGAATCTGTGTTTACTCAGCATTATTACTCTTTAAAGTTGCAAACAAAAATCTCTTAACTTAATATTCCGAAACTATTAAATACTAAATACTAGAGTTGTCAATAATCAAAATTAGTTTAGCGTTTGTAAACAAATTCCCTTTCGCCTTTTTATATAAAATAACTAATTATATGTACGTCTGGCGATGGAATGTTACGATATACTATGTTTAGCGTTTGGATACTAAGATCCATCATAATGTTCGGGGTCCCGATGATTGCCATCGTGGAATTTGACAACTGACCAGAGCGGAGACATTCATTTTGCGATAGAGAACTCCTTAGACACAATCATTAATATACTGTGTGAGTAGCTTAATCATTAAATATTGGCATGGGGTAATTGATTAAAGCTATGATAAAACAGGAACATCGTCATGACCAATGCGAGATTGTACCGTGTTTGCCCAACACTGTTTGTGCCAGCCAATTAATTCAAGAGCAACAATTGCAAGTTGGTTTCAAAACAAAATGCCGCTTCAGCCCCTGCACTAACACAAAAAGTTCTGATCCCATCCGAATCATTATCATTAGCGTGAGGAGTTTTGAGGTTTGAGGGAGACGGACGCTAATTTACATTGTAAATGACTGTGGAGAACAAATAAATTAAATATTAAATTTTACATTGTCTAAAACAATTTATGATCACTACATACTCAACTTAATGTAGCCAAATTCTCTTACTCACACGAAAAGGCCTTATGCATTTGGATACCGGTGTTCGGTTTCAGCAAAAAAAAAACGTGTCATTAATAAAACCGCACCAGTAATTATTTAGTTTTTGTTTCTCAGGCCGTGAGAACAGACTCCGCAAACAATGAGATTGATATAATTAAGTTTAACCTTACGTGTCGCAGACACTGAGCGATCACTCTCTTGATTTTGGTACCTGCTAATGTACTAAAGGCGCGACTGAGACATGATTGATTGTTATAATATTTCATATAGAGTATGTGTTTTTACAAGTAATTGAATAAGAGCATATCGCATTATATTAATGATGAGCAAAGGCAAGGCTCAGGGAACTCTCATAGGAAACGAGACAGTTGCGCGCGTACAGCAATCCACCTCTCGCTAACCCGAAACGAATGTTGAACTGTCGACTCTTAAACTATCAACTTTCATGTAAATATATGGTATACATTTTTAAGATATATAAAAATGCATCGCCTCACATTATGGTAATGTCGCGCAGTCTATGCTAATGGCTCACTGCGGCGGGTCAGTCTCCTGTTATTGTGCACTTTATGCAGTACATGCGTTATGGCCGTGTGTGACTATTTATAAGTGTGAAGATATTTATTTTTTAATTATTTTCCAAAAAGAACTGGGTCTAGTACGAGGTAACTAAATGAAACTCGTACAATCTGCTACCCTCATCCATAAAAAAATATTATCTCATTATATTATTTTGTTTATTGTTGTTTAGACTTTGAGATTCCTTTAAATTAAAGACCAAAAACAATAAAAAATATTTCCCTTCATTTGTATTTCCGATGGCAAACCTGGAAATACGCGATAACAATACGCCATAATATCAAATTATATACGATTACAATTATTATTAACTGTACATTTCTCCTAAAACCTAGGTAATAGTCATTCTTTATTTCTTCTTTCTGTTTCTGTTTGTTTCTCCTTAGTAAATCAACATACAGTATTCCTTTCTGCGTAGGCATTACGGCCTGTGAAAAATAAAAAACAAAAGGCTCTGCGGCGATTATGCAAAACAATCTTAATCCTTTTAGCGAATGGCGCCGTTTGACGTGTGTGAGCTGTCACATAATTACTTTATTGCTATACAATTGAGTTTAATGTTCCGCCCGGAATTAACAAGTTTCGCTGAATTCGGAAATGTCGCGCTTTCCTCACGTCCGCCGCCCCAAATGAGCTTCTGTCACCGACTGTACGCCTTGCGACTTTTCCACAAATACATTTTATACTTGGGCATGGGCACTTTGTAAATTCTCGGCTAGTTATTATATTTAAGATGTACACTCGTTTAATTTACCTTTTACGCAATTATAATTTTTTGTCATTTGAATTTAACCATTACGATAACAACGAATTTACGAGCGATGGACTGACGAAATAATAAAAGTTTCTGGGGTGAAATGTATGGAAG
The DNA here is from genome assembly GCF_905147105.1 of Pieris brassicae. NCBI lineage: Eukaryota > Metazoa > Arthropoda > Insecta > Lepidoptera > Pieridae > Pieris > Pieris brassicae. The sequence continues at coordinate 21,870,515 of NC_059670.1, forward strand.
AAACAAAATCTAGACCCAAATGGAGCAAAGAAGGCACTTTGCCTTAAGAAGGCTTTACAGGAAACGAAACAATAACAGTTTAATTATAGTACTGTTGACTAAGTGGTTAATAACACAACTAATACCTATTTAATATGTACATTTTAGTGTGAATAGTATTGAGTTAAAGGTTATGACTTATTTATTTTTAAATAGTAGTGAAGTACTGAATGGCTGAATATTTATAAACGCAAAGTTAATCAAGTCGTCACCGCGCCGTAAGCACATTAGCCAAGTAGCCGCAATAATTTACTGAGCCAGAGTCAGCAATACTATGTCGCTACTGGCCCCTACTGTAGCGGGTAAATTAATTCTTTTAATTTATGTCTGTAATTAATTCAGACGTCTATTACGCCAACTCAACGTGTAACTTCCCAGTTGCTTTGATAAAAACCAAAATTAGAAACGCCTGAGCTAAAACTTACATGAGTTAACAGATATTTAGACACTCACTCATAGACTGAAAACAAGGAGAGACCGTTAATGCGAAATGAAAGCACAAGCTCCAAAGTCCTGAAGTCTAATTCCCAAACAGAGTAAGATTCTATGACCACTACATCTACAAATAATGAAATGTTTCATGATTTTAGTTCAACTTAATAACAACCTTAATAGGTTACAGTATGCAGCCGGCCTCTTGGGCCAACATATGTTGTAGCCGCGGCGTATAATTTACAAGCCGATACCTCTTATTATCTCTATAATTTCACGCCTCACACACGCATGTCTTATTTTGTTACATTTTGAAAACCTGACAAAACATAAGATAAAAACAAAGTTTTTTACATCTGTATATTTTACTACATATTTATCAGTTATACAAACGATTGTTAATCCTAATGCTAATTTACAAAAGCTTTTTATTTTACGGCGTATAGTCGGTGAATGTCAGTTGAGTTTGAACAAAAACCGACTATCTGAATAGCTAGTAAAAAAATAAAAAATATGAAAAACGAAAAATTAAGAAATTTCTTTTGATAGAAGCAAAGACATACCTACTTAACAAGCGTATTACGCCCCACCTCCCCTCTGACAAACTGACAGGGTAATTATTTGGACAATCCGAAGCGACGAACCGGAAAACGGATCGGCCCGGCCCGTCTAAAAAGTCAGACTAATGTTAAGTCAAGAGCTCCAGCACTGTTAATATTCTAATAAATACATGTATAGACTTCGTTAACGGAAAACATACGCGTTAATTGCGCACATGGAAATAAATTCCAATGGTGCACAGCTGATGTCGAAAGTACGATCTTTACGATCTACTGAAAGTATGATCTCGGGGTTGAGAATCTGCTCAGCTTTAATAGGACCAGCACCGACGTAATTTACATATTTAAAAAATATATATAATGTATATATGCTCATGTTATTCGTGTATTAATAAACTACGCACATTCAAAGTTTCCGTTAGAGAGACGCGGTCGGTGCGGTTCAGATCACGATAAGTAGCGTTCGTTTTGTTATGTCAGCCTCGAGTTTGAAGCCTGCGAGACGGCCTGTTAAGCGATGAGCTGAGCGATAGCCCACGATACCATCACCTTTGCAGTACCGCGTGCACTTTGGTAACTGTTCTTTATAGTTAATATTAACGAACCGCTCTGTGAAGTAAAAGTACAAAACATAACTTAGGGTGTTTAGTAATCATATATACAGTGAGAAATTCATAGTAAAATCACCACCAATCAACAAAAATATAACAGTAAGTATAAATTAAGTCTGTGATGTGTCTTTAAATTTTACTTTACAAATTTCCATAATACTTGAATCCCTTAGAGTTTAGACCAATCATAAAAATTAGCGTATATTTGTCATAATATACAATTTTTTTCATCCACCAAATAGGAATTATAATAGGAAAGGAACCAAATTATGTTGAAATTAATAATGATGTGCAGCCACTCTGGTCTAATCAACAAAAGCTTTGAAAAGCATGTTTTAATTCATGCAATATGTATTATCATACTATCAATATATGGAGCTACATTCTTTTATCATGTCTTTATTTGTTATAAGCAGTGTATTGAGTGGCACATTGTATGCTAATCATAGTTTACGTTAAGACAGTGGTGACTAAGTAATGTATGCTTTATGAATACTGAGCCAGCCATTATGCACCCACTACACTGTAGACTATAATATTTTTGAGTATTCATTTAATTATATCAAAGCAGTAAAAGTGATGATCCAATATACTAAATTCCGATGACAACATTGCATTGCTGCCTTTTAAACTGCAGGAAAAGTGTTATGTGTGACAGAAGTCACTGGAAACTGATAGATGAGGGGTATGCCTGGAAGCTCATTGAACAATGCTACATTTGATAAATTAAATTAAATCTACGAAAATTATAGGTTTTATGTTGTAATAAATTACAAATTACCATAACAGTACCACTCTCATATTGAATGGCTAATTGTGTATTTTCTGTCAGCAAAACCCCAATTATAGATCTCAGCCGGGAAAGCTAACATTATTACTTCAACTTACTACCAATTACTTAAACTAAACTAACTTAATACATTTGACATTAACAGATGTGGTGTAGAGTAATGTTCTATCGGGAAATAAAATAATGGAACGCTATAAATGTAGGCGAAGTAGAAGAACTAGTTTAACAATATATCTTAAAAACTAACACCATATGCTTAATTGTATAACTGTTTTGATTGGAATTGAAAAAATATTTCACGATGCTTGCTGATGCAGTGCATCTGACAAGTATGGAAAAAGTTTCCATAAGTTTTTTACTTGAAGTGCTTATTGATACTACACTTGTTATTATATTGTATTCAGCAGTCAAAGTGTATTAGATTTAAGATTCTTACATTCACTTGAATAATCTAAATGAGAATAACAACTTTAAGGCTACTTTGAAATTTCAGCATTTGCTGAAACCTGTGTTAGTTTTTACTTGTGTATGTTAGTTCCTATACTAATTAAACCTTTGGGCACCACAACCATAAAGAAACATAGTTATATAAACCCAACTTATATGTGTTTATATATATGTATGCATAATACATATATATATATACCTACTACCTACTTCTCGGAGAACTTAAACAAGTAATGAGCTTACTAACGTAACGTAAAATATATATTAAAGAGATATACTTAGAGATAATATTATAACATTATACTTGTAATTCATAATTTTAGAAAGTTTTTAACATACACTAACAGTTAAAAAGCTCTAAGTGAGAAACTTTAATGAACATGCGCGGTGAAGTTTTTCTTGTATATAAAGTAACTATTATTAAACTCTAAAAGTTTATAAACATATGAAAGAACTTTTTTACCTTTTAAGCTTGGAATGCAATCCTGATAGTTTAATGTCAAAAAACGCTGCATACACTATGATATTATCAGCACATTCCACACAAAACACTAGAGAACTCGTCTCGATCACAGAAACTTACACCTTTTTGAATTAACACTGAACAGAAGTTAACTAAAAAGAAACCCTTAGCATTTTTAACACTGTTTTAATACATTTAAACACAAATTGAAGACATAAAACGACTTTCCTTATATAAAACTTTAAAAATTCAAGTAAACAAATGATTTAGAGCTTACACGCGACGGCCATCTTCCGCCATTCCGCCGAGTGCTGACGCATAGTTAAAGGTTATAGCCGCTACGTGGCGCCCTCGCCAGAATAATACAATGTATAATACGAATGGGGCAGTGTATGGTACAGTGATGGTTGTTGATTCTAATTTCAAAAATTTAACATCAAATACTCTAATACGGCTTTTTAGATAATATAAAGAACGAAATCTTTAAAATAACATCTTTTTGTGGACTTTGATACTATCTAAGGTTGATTAAATTTTTATGTACAAGATGAAAAAAGTTAACAAAAATAATAATATTTTGTTAGTATTTACCTTCCCCGATGGGTTTTGTCTACCTAACTTATACAGTACCTACAATTTCATTTAACTTCAACGGAAAGCTTTTGGCGAGTTTGATATTTTTTCAATTAAAACTTTTATTAGGGTCTACGTAGTGACGTGCCGTCATTCCATGTTGGATCAAACTCGTCATTAACTTGTCAACTAAATCTCAAGTTAGTTAAATATTTTTAATAAATTTGATCCGGTCCATTATTATTTTTTAGTTCATAACATTCAGAATAATCATTTCTTGTACTAAAATATTTTCGAAAAGCGCCATCTTGCATTGAATAGAGGTTAATAGTTATGTCTTGTAGCTCTAAGTCTACTACCTTACGGTTCGATTATATATTACCTTATAAAATATATATATATTTAGTTGCAAGCACTTCACATTTTATTTATTAGGCTTCTTTATTATTAGAAGGAATAGATATCACATAATTATTTATAAAATACTCATGCACTTTATTTCTTTAACGCCATCTGGTGGATTATTTAGAATACAAACCGACTACAAAAACGTTTCCACTCGAGAATATTCTAAAGTTGACACTAAAATAAAAGGTTGAAAAAAAAGTTGTAAGTAATCTAAACTGCTAAATCTAAAAAGAGTTGTATAATAGATATATTTTTAATACAGTTGCTCAAAAAGTGCCGTATTGCAGGGATGTATAGCGTTCGGGATGTTGCCTATTACACACTCGTGCTTTTTGTTTACCTTTTCCGCACTCGTGCGTTTTCTTTCCCAACAATGTCTATTAAAAGGAAAAAACCAACCACGAAGTTTTTACTAAATAAAAATCATAGAAGTTTTTATGATTCATGCAATATTTCTAAAAAGAAGCTACTAACTTGTTTCAATATCAGATTTAATTATTTGATTCAATGAGATAGTTAGGGGTTTCATTTCATCTCAAAATCTACCGAAGACTTGGCTGTATGGGCATAGTTCCCTTTGCCTTCCCAGAATGGGTGAAGAAAACAAAAATATCTGCTTATATTGTTTTACGGATGGCGCCATTTTTTAAAAATGTTCTTGCGAGTTTAGTTGTTTTTTGCACAAAATGATTAATTTGGATGATATTTTATTTGAATTAACACCACCAGAACTCAGTATAAACGATATTGCAAATTGTTTCGACTGGCAATAGACATTTGTCGGAATTCTTTGCAATGACAGGCTTTCCTCACTTGTAATGAAATATACTATTTTAAATTTTCGGAGTGTCGTGTTAACTGCTCTATGCACAGCTATGTTACGTTACCAGATGAAGGTGATGATGATGATGATGCATTATATCCCTCCCCCCATGGACCCGCCATATAATGGCTCCCTAGGGCATTGACATGGTTTTGGTGTCTTACAAAGTTTTTATTGTGACACATTAAGACATGTAGTGAAACATTTACAGATTCTGTAAAAAATAATATCTTTAGTAGCAACATTTTCATAGGACATTATTAAACCACAAACATTTAAATTTTAACTGTGTGAGAGCCTAGTTGTCAATTTTGGACCCGTCCTTAAGCTTATGGACCGTAGCCCCAATCACTTGGTGGCCAAGTAGATGCGTCCGACAGCAGCCGATATAAAAGTAATGTGGGCAATATTGTCAACGGTGACCCAGTTTGCATGCCATTTGTCCTCGTGCCAACATATAAAGCGCAACGGATGCAGCTCAAAATTACTTCCAATAAAAATATAAGACTTCATCTAGAATTATGGAAGTCGCTTTAGTGAAAACTCAAGCATATAGCGTATAACTTAATGTTAACGCATTATTTGATTGCGAACTTGCAAAAAGTTCTTATATAAAATTTATTCAAAAACCGGCTTGACCATATGTGAATAAATTAATTATAGTTTAATACATTTAATTAGTTTGGTAATACAAGCCAAATCAATCAAGTTTAGTTTGTTTAAATAAAGTGATAACGTTCTTTTCTTGAAGGCCCCTAAGTCGTATCAGATTGTAAATACTTTTCCTGGTAACTTGTTTCACAAAGAGGTGGTGCGTGGTAGAAAGTGCCTTAGAAAGAGCTGTTGTGGAACGCCAGGCGTCGCGATTGAGAGAATGAAATTTTTGCATTTGCCTCGACGTTCAATGGTAAAATTCAGCCGCAAGTATTAGTCCGAACTATTCTTCAGATGATAGATGGCGAGGTAACCAACATCTCTACGCGAAGCCAAAGGATCAACTTTATTTTTATAAGGGATTTATCTTAGGTTTTTGAGAGGCCCGAAAAAGAAAGATATCAGTATGCAGTAAACACATCGACATATTGTGACTTGTCGGCATACGATATAGATAATAAGCGTTATAGTTCTATCAAGCTTTTGAGAGACCCACCTTTTGTCTCTTTGCGTCCGCTGGATGACCAAGGGTGGCCGCCGACTATTTCGCGGTGTGATTCATCGATGCTGGAACTAATATTCTAGCAGCGTGCTGACTGCAAAGCACTACCTTGAAATCTTCCTTGGACATTCATTAGTCGAGCAGGCCTGATCCTCGCAATTGTGCTGCGTAGTTGTGTCCACATAAACAGCATTTACTCAATCACTTATGAATGGATATAAACATCATTTACTCAACAGTTCGAGAATCGATTTTGATAAAATTTACACCAATCGACAGATTAATTAATGTCAAAGGTAAAAATATATAATTCCTGAAGATTGTACATTAATTGTGTTCAGACTTAACGGCTGCGCAAATATTACGCCAAAACACCATCGCGGGAACATTGCCGTCACCCGCATCAGGCGTTAGAAGATTCTTCATACAATTCTGTCACTTGAACTACGATCATTGTACAATTCACATCCTTTTTTGAATTATATTAATTTACTAGGGGACCCGACAGACGTGGTCCTGACTTAACTATGAATGTTAATTTCGGATTGGTATAATAAGTAAGAAATATTTCAGAAACAAATTGTTTATTATTCTAATGCTTTATGATAAACAACATTCTTTATTTGCTTTTCTGGCGCGTATATAAATAGTTTTATTTTTATTCCGACACGGGAACAGGCGACATATAACTGGCCAGGTGAAAAACATAGATTTTCAAGATTAATGCCACAAACAATTAGCAACTGTAATTATTTCACATGTATTTCATCAATATAATAACTCCGATCGAAGCATTTATTTCCATCACGCATTCTGTCAATATTATGTCAAGCGCCATAATGTTACATGAAAAAATTTGGTCCAGGAGTTGTAGAGATATGCGCTTACCAACACATTTTGCGATTCATTTTTAATTTATAGAAGATTAAGTATATGGCATTTAATTTACACCATCCCTCGCTAAAGATGGAACATGGTGTCCCATGAGGGGAGATACATACTTTTTGTTAATTATAATTGATAATAGTTACGTCCACTCTTAGAATTTTATAGTGAGTGTTTAGTGTGTTTTTGAAAACTATCGCGAGGCAAGGTATTAGCATCAGTCTAACCTCTCTTTGTTACCAAACTAATAGAATTTCTCCAAATCCTTATGGCGGATAATATTGTGTGCCTTTCTTCTTGGTAAAAAGATATTGTAACGAGGTATGTACTCAGGACTTATTATTCTAGTATAAGATTGTGTAGCGACATTATTATAGTATAAGATTGTGTAGCGACGGCCACCGAACCGTTATTTGTGGTACAGAAGTATATTAAGCAATAAAAGGTTACTCAATTGATATAAAGATGAATTATTTTACGAAGTAACGTTGGTTTCGTATTTTAGGTTTTCTCTCTACATTTGCTCTGCTATCAGAAGTAGCTTACGAGTATAAAGTTCTGTTCCTTTATTAAAGGAAGACTGTGCTATTGCTTAGGTAGAACGATGCTATGTTTTAGGATTTCTAAAGCTTTTACCTATTATAACCTCTCGGCCCTGTCTTGTCGTATTAGGTATATCGATAAAATCAAAGCTTCCTAACTAAAGGCCTTGATACCTACCTAACATATATGAAAGAAAAGGAATCCTATACTAGTATAATTTCTTGTTTAATTGTAGGTATTGTACAGCTTGCTAGCTCTATGGACTGTGAAATGTGTGTTTAATCTTTATATGTATTGAATGTCAGGAGTATCTGTTTTGTATATGTATTGTATGTATTAACAATCTGCACTAGATAACTGAATATATGAGAGGGTGAGACGTAAGAACCTAAGAACTCTACGGATCCTTAAGCCCTACAGGTGTACCCTAACACATAATATATATATATACGTGAATATATAAATAAGTACGGGATGTCTGCACCAACAGACCTAAAGTAACAGACCGAGCCCTACGGGTAGGATCAAAGGTTTGAGGTGGTGGGATTATCTCAAAGCTATCGGGCAGGCTCGACACGATAATTAAGGGCTTGAAGTAGTCTTCGCCACTTTGAGAGGAAGCGAGAAATGAATACGACAGTGCAATATTCAAATCTGAATTATTGTTCAAAGACAATATCTTAAATACTATTATGTTGTTACACTATGAGCTGTTGGTGTATCGCACACCTTCAGCTATTTACATTTTGGAACACACGTGAGTCGTGTCAACAATTGCTTAATATTCGAATAAGATATAATTCAAAATTACTCTTCATCTAATAATATTTTGAACACGCTTGAGCCGTGTCAGCAGTTGGTCAATGTTCAAATGAAATCTGAACAGATATCATCTTGAATTGTCTGATTTTGTTTTTAACCCTCTAGAACGCAAAGAACATTTTACGTTATTTTTTATTTTTAAAAGCTGTTACATTTCATATTTTTATAATACTTACCGTTTGTATGAAGTCGAAATAAATTTAATAAGTATATAGGAAAGTTTATAATCTTTATTTATGAGAGGTTATTAAGGTAGTGAAGCGTTTATTTAGCTAGATATAGAGGCGTTATGTAAACTAATATTTAGTATTTTTCACGCCTTGGGTGTGAACTGAATGCTATAGTAATTTGTAAAAAATATCCTTTAGCCCATGTTCATCCGAGATAAATGTTAATTGATATAATATATTTTTACATTTTACATTAAGTAAATTTATTGTATTTTAAATTAAGTAATTATTGTAGTAAAAAAAAATATAATAAG